>NC_056735.1:1455905069-1455957569 GCF_019279795.1 Protopterus annectens
CCTTTGCTCTTTTTCTGTTTAAGTATAAACCTATGGCATTTAAACATTCATTTAAATAGTTCACTACTATTACCATTCCTTTCACATTTTTGTAACAAGTATGATGATGCCTGTGTTTGTTTGTCTTTTCGGCTTTTCCCGGTTAGGGGTCGCCACAGCGGAACTCCAGTTTGCTAATGATTGGCAGTTGATTTTCACGAACGCCGAGGTGCCAGCTCAACGTTCAACCTTCAACGAAGGCATGCCCATTTACGCATGTCTTTCGGATGATGCCTGTGTAAGCTAACATAATGGGTAATTTAATATTCTCCTTGATAGCATATGCTTATTTCATCATATTTTGATTTACACAAGTTAATATTGCATTCAATACCATTACAAAAATCAAGCTGCTTAATCAACACCCTTGTCTTGTACCCCTTCTAATATTTATTTCCTGTCTTAACCAACCATTTACCGAGAACTTTATTTTGTTATACTCGTGGGCAGTAGTACATCCTTTTTTTACCTTAGTACTAATATTGTATAAGACTGAAATATTTCCCATAATATTGCATGTTGCTTATAATCAAACACCTTATTCATGTCACCTGTCATTATTTTCATTTGTTCTTTCCTGTATATACAATCATCTATTCTCTAACCATCATTAATATGTTGACTTTCTTTCCCTTTCACACTATATATCATTTCCTCTCTTATGTTATGAATTTTACCTTCCATTCTTTTCTATATAATTTTAATAAAAATTGCATAGTCTGTATTATTTAATACCACCGTTCTCCAATTTTATGCTTCCTTTCTCTCATTTTTACCATATAAACTTTAAAATACCACAGCATAATTCTTTATACTTAAATCTTCTTTTAACCATTTATTCAGCACTTCCTAAAAGCATTTTCTTTGCCACAGTAACATATCTTTATACATTTGATATCCTATTCCATCAGCCCCTCCTGCCGATTCTATAGTGATCAATGCTAATATTCTGTCCATTTCTTCTAAACAGATTTCTCTTTCTAATTCCTTAGTATCTTGACGGAAAGTATCTTTACCTTCTACTGTTTTTTTTCCTCTCTATCTATCTTGTTTTCTTCAGACATTTCTTTTACTTACTCTACCACTGTTGCATTATTTTTTCTTGTTTACTCTGTATTTCCTTTGCTACATCTTTCATTTCTCTCATTATACTATTATCCTCCTTAACTATTATACTTAAACTTGGAACCACTTCTTCCTTTCTTATTTGCAAAACTATCTCCTAGAAAATTTTCTATCATGTAACCAGTCTCAAATATGATATCACAGAAAGTTTCTTTATTAATTTCACTAAAAGCTCTTACCTCAGATGCCTTTGTCCCTAAAGGCATCATTACATTATCCAAACATTATACCGGTCTATTCCTTCCTCTTCTTTACTGAAAATTCTAACAGTAAAGTTTTTGTCATCCTTGTCCCTGTATTACTCATATGTTCCTGTTTTTTCTTTTCTTCTTTTCACCACTTCTGTGTATGACTTTTTCTTCACTTCTTCAACTTGAATTTTACCCATAACGCCACCCCATAAAGTTCTTCTCGTATTCTGAAATTCACTAATATTAAGCATATTCATTAATAAATCATCCTGCACCTTCCTCCTGAATTGGAGGGCTGTAATAATACATCCATTTCCTGACTCTTCCTGTCCTCCAAACAGACACTTTTGAAACTAATCCTCTGAGTCAGCAAAAGGCTCAGCTGTCCTTTCCTTCCTTATATTCCTTTCTTGGCTCCATTAATGCAAAAAAGAAGACTCAACCATCTTCTCCTGTCCCCCTGGGCTGCCATAATATCTGAAAACTCAACAGAAGGCAAAACTGTTTTCTCTCCTGACTCTCCACAACACATCTTCAAATTAGAAGGCACACCTGCCTTCTCTTCTCTCCTGCCAGCTTCTGACACTCCATCCTTAATGACTGAAGAGTCAGCTGACACTACCACAGCAAATCTCCTCTCCCTCCCTGCTTCTTCAAGCCACCACTGGGCTTGGAATGAATGCAGGAATTCCAAGATCATGTTAACATCCCATTTACAACAATAGAGTTCATGAAGTTTCCCAGTACCTTGGCTAAACTTTCTATATTAATATAAATACCAGCTCAGTTTCCCTGAATCTAACCCAGACAGCAAAGGATAAACAAGTAAGTTTAGGATTGCTTGTCTTGATGAATAAAAGCTTGTTGCTTTGGAACACTACATGGGTTTCTTGATTTTTGGAAATTATTGTGACTGAGCTCATCAATGAAATTTTAAGTCTACTAGGTTTTCTGTTTTTTATTTTTTTATTTTTTTATTTTTATTTTTTTTTCCTCAACACTTGTTGTGTTGCTGAGGTTGAAACTAGACAGATTCCTGTGCTTGTTCATTTTTTTTATGTTTGTAATATTTGGTTTTGTGCCCAGTGATTTGCTCTGGAATTAGGAATCCACTTTGTTGACTCTTCTCATCATGGAGAATGCACAGCCTTGAGACCAATGACTGTATCAGTATGGGATGACAAAGGTCAGCACCCCAATATGCACTGTGATAATTTTGCAAAGTTAGAAAACCAACTTAAACTGCTTCAAGGTCTATTCTGGGAGCAAATATATTTGGAACAGTAGAAATAAAAGAAGATCAGCTGGGGTGCCTTCTGTGTGGAGTCTGCATGTCCTCCCTGTGGTCGCGTGGGTTTCCTTCGGGTGCTCCAGTTTCCTCCCACATCCCAAAGACATGCTGTAGGTGGATTGGACATGCTAAATTGGCCCTAAGTGTGAGTGTGTGTATGTGTGTGCCTTCTGTGGAAGGTTGGGCGCCGGGCTGGCAGCTCGACACCATAAAACTCCACTGCCAATAATGACTGGGCAGGTGATCCGCTGTGGCGACCCCTAACCAGGAAAAGCCGAAAGAAGAAGAGATACAAGAAGATTACCAAGGGGACTGAGACTTAATAAAAAGTTAATGTGGAACAATGTGCATGAAGAACTAGCACAGGAATAGACTGACATTTTTGAGTAAGCTAGTTTCAAGCTAATAGACTTGCTTATCAAACACAACAAAGAAAAACAGGACACGACTAAGGAAATAACTGAGACTCTTGAGACTGAATGTAAGCAGGAGGCAGATCACAAACAGAAATTCCAGACTGTGGCATAGAAGGTTCTCAATTATCAGAAGACCATCCAAGAGAGAAAGTTTCAGAAAATGAACAGAGATAAAATTTGCAAAGGTGATCCACAGTGTCTCAAGAAGCATAGATCCAGAAGGGGAGGTGGAAATGGATGGCAGAACTACAGGAGATATTTTAACAGAAAAGCCAGCAACATGGTAACACGGTCACCTACAGATATCACCAATAATACCAATAACAATAATTATAATGCCAGTAATGCCAACAACAATAATACTGACAAAAACAGTCTGAATGTTCAGGCTGGTATTGCTGGTGGTAGGAATGAACAGGTTTTTCACAATGTGAACACACCAGCATGACCAGACAGACAAATGGGGGACCAACTGATGGCATCCAGTACACCTCAGACCCCACAGACGGACATACGAGAACACCAAAAGCCTACCCAGCCACAATATAACCCCTAGGGCTCATATCACCGGAGTCTAGCACACATGAGCAGGAATTGTCATCACAATAATTAAAACTGCAGCCAGAGATACAGCCCACCAAGCTTCCAGAAAAAAGAAGCAAACTACCATCTGAACCCACAGAGGAAGGACCAGATCAACTGGAGGAGCAAGCAGTAGACAGGGGTAAGAGAGTTTTTGTAGTTGGGGACTAACATCTTTTACTCATCAGGGTCATGAGCCTGCAGACAGAATTAGTCCCCAGGATCTGGAATCATCCGAAGAAACCCCTGACAGCACTTGAAGAAAAAGTGCTTAAGAGGACTTACATTCATACCTCAGGGAAGGAGGACTGAGACACAGACCATCACTGATTTGAGGAAGCTGAATTTGAAACTTTTCTTTCATGAGAAAAATAACATTGAAGAAGATAAACCCATCAAAGAAAAAAATAAAAGACGTAATAGTTTTTGCCGTGAATTGCATCCCACACTTGCAGCCTTCAAGACAAAATGTGAGCTCAACATAAGAAAGGCTCTCAAAAAAAACACCAAATCGTAAGTTTTATAATATTTCAAAGTCAGAGATATTAGCACTTAAGAATCTGAGCAATGATAGAACTACATGTGTTATCAAGGCTGACAAGGGTGAGGGAATACTAGTTACAGATACTGACAGTTATATAATGAAAATAGAGAACATGCTAAACAGAACACGCCTGAATTTTATTGTAAACAATCCTTTGAGGAGGTTAAAACTGCATGTGTAGAATGGAAAGGTAATCTAACCACAATGCTTAATGAAGACCTTATTAGTGAAAACTTTTTGAGTATTTAAACACTCCTCACCCCAAGTTACCTTGCTTTTTCGGGATTCCCAAACCCAATAAGAATAGGTAAGATCCACCTTACAGACCTGTTATTGCAATCGGAGGTTCGATATCAGAGACCACTGCCATATACTTTGATTTTATTCTACAACCTCTTGTTGAAAAGAACTCATCTTTTGTTTTAGATTCACTTTATTTTTTAAGAAAAATAAAAGAAGTGTATGTGAATGAGCAGAGCATATTGGTAACTATTGACACTGAAGGCCTATACACTGTGTTACCTCACATGTACTGGAGTGAAGCAGCTACAGAGGCTTATAGCAGAAATAACAATGCTACACGGGCAAACTGAATGCTTGGGAAAGTTAATAAACTTGGTGTTGAGTTACAATTTTTTTCAGTTTCAATGGTCAGGCTTACAAACAAACAAGGGTGATGTTCATAGGTTGGTACTAGGCTATCAGCCCTAGGGCCTATACAAGCCTAGCCATAGCAATTCCCTGGCTATTTCTTCCCACACTATTTACTTCCCTGGACCCCTGTCTAGCAGGGTGACTGATGTGATCCCCGGGGTGAATTTCCTTTCTCCCATCCAATCGTCAAGGTTCCTTTTGAAGAGGATCAAAAAGAAAAGTCCCCTGCACGTGAGCAAATGCCAGGCTCCACACACCAGAACAGTACAAACCACAAAGAGCCAGCAAAATTGACTTCAAGAGAAATTTGTATTCACAAATACATACAGCAGACAAACCGGTTTTGGCTGGACAGACACAGCCTTCCTCAGTGTATAAAAGCACCACACAAAAAACATGCTGTTTAAATATTATAAAGCCATTTCCCATTGGTTGAACATTCATAAATATTCATTAAGTCCAGGTGGGAATAAACCCCCTAACTTGATGATCCACTTTTTTTCTTTATTATTTAAGATATTATGCCATTCAGTTTTATTCAATCGATTCCCATGAATAACATCAATAACCATAAAATTAAACTCCGCAGTGGGATGCATTAAATGGTGTTTGTACAAAGCATGTTATTTTTTTGTGTTTAATATTGCTCATATGTTCTGAAATCCGTGTTCTTAGTGGGCGAGACGTCTGCCCTATATAGAATGCTCCGCAATGGCAAGTAGCAAGGTAAACAACCCAATCATTGCTACAATTGGCAAAAAAGCCTAAATCATAAACCCTGGAGCAATTTCTACTAGAGAAAGCCTTAGATGTAGTCACATATTTACAATTTGAACAATGACCACATGGAAAACATCCATATAAGGCTTTGCCTGACAATGTAGTCTGTTTGTGTAAAGAATGTTTGCTATCACAACGCTTATAATGATTAAAATAGGATTTCAAATTTTTTCCATTTCTATATGAAAAAGTACATCTATCCGGAATGAAATTGGCAATATTGTAATCAGATTGGAGAATATTCAAATTACAAAGATGGTAATATTACAATGGCCAAAAACCAGGTACACAATATGGAAAGGTCAGATTTACTTCAATACAGAAACAACACTGCTGCTACATCAACTACACTTAGATTTGTTACTACCTATGCTCGTAACACCAACTGCTTGCTGGATAGTGTTCATAGGAATTGGAATATTCTCCAATCTGATTACAATATTGCCAATTTCATTCCGGATAGATGTACTTTTTCATATAGAAATGGAAAAAATTTGAAATCCTATTTTAATCATTATAAGCGTTGTGATAGCAAACATTCTTTACACAAACAGACTACATTGTCAGGCAAAGCCTTATATGGATGTTTTCCATGTGGTCATTGTTCAAATTGTAAATATGTGACTACATCTAAGGCTTTCTCTAGTAGAAATTGCTCCAGGGTTTATGATTTAGGCTTTTTTGCCAATTGTAGCAATGATTGGGTTGTTTACCTTGCTACTTGCCATTGCGGAGCATTCTATATAGGGCAGACGTCACCACTAAGAACACGGATTTCAGAACATATGAGCAATATTAAACACAAAAAAATAACATGCTTTGTACAAACACCATTTAATGCATCCCACTGCGGAGTTTAATTTTATGGTTATTGATGTTATTCATGGGAATCGATTGAATAAAACTGAATGGCATAATATCTTAAATAATAAAGAAAAAAAGTGGATCATCAAGTTAGGGGGTTTATTCCCACCTGGACTTAATGAATATTTATGAATGTTCAACCAATGGGAAATGGCTTTATAATATTTAAACAGCATGTTTTTTGTGTGGTGCTTTTATACACTGAGGAAGGCTGTGTCTGTCCAGCCGAAACCGGTTTATCTGCTGTATGTATTTGTGAATACAAATTTCTCTTGAAGTCAATTTTGCTGGCTCTTTGTGGTTTGTACTGTCCTTTTGAAGAGGACCAAAGAGGCACTCTGCTTGACATGTATGGGCAATCTATTCCAGAGTCTGGGGAGTCTCTGGGTCAGGAACCTATCCCTCCAGCATGTTTTGTTTATTGTGATGACAAGGTTTAGCTCCCTGGAGCGTGTGGCTCTGAGGGATTGGGATTTCTTTAAGTGTAGCATGTCCAACAGCTCTGGGTTTGACATGGCCTTGTATGTTAAGCAAAGATCGCCTCTGAGTAGACGATATGCGACAGAGTATAGCTGGAGTTTTTTAAGGCGGTCAGCGTAGGGCATCTGCTTTAGGCCTGTGATTCTTTTAGTGAGGTATTTCTGTGGCCTTTCCAGTTGTTGCAGATGTCTTGAGAGGTACATACCAAATGGGGCATTGTATTCTATAATGGGTCTAATGAGGGATGAGTACAGTGGGACAATGACCTCCTTTTTTCTGGCTGAAAAGCCCTTAGTGATGAGGTGTGCCACATAGAAGGATTTCCTGACTATTGTGGCGATGTCGTTATCGAAGGTGAGACTGCTGTCCACCTGTGTCCCTAAGTCTCTTATCACACTTTCGGTGTTTAGTGTACTGCCACCTATATGGTAATTCATGGATACATGTTTTTTCCTAAAGGGGATAACTATACATTTCTTGGCATTGAGCTTGAGCCCATGGCTCTGGCACCAAGCATCTGTTTCTGTAAGGCCCTTTTGTAGAGTATCCACATCATTTGGGGATTCAGTAATGGTTCCCAGTTTGCAGTCATCTGCAAACTTTGTTATCTAGAGTCCCTTAGTGTTGGCCTGTACTTCAGAGAAGTAGATGCCAAACAAGAGCGGTCCCAGGACTGAACCCTGAGGTACTCCACTTGTCACTTGTCTGGAGCTGGATTTGGAGTCGGCTACTTTTACAGTGTGGGTTCTATCAGTAAGCCAGTTAGCAACCCATTGGGTGACGCAGGGATTAATGCCCAGCTTAGTAAGTTTATCTATGTTTCCAGAGTGGGGGATGGTGTCAAAGGCCTTGGCAAGGTCTAGATAGGCTGTGTGGACCACTTTACCCTTGTCCATGGCTCTGGAGACTCATTCAAAGAAGTCAATCAAGTTCAGGAGACAAGATCAGCCCTTCACAAACCCAAACTGGGTGGGGTCCAGTGTTTGAAGGTTGCCAATGTCTTTGTTTATAAGTTCCATGATAATACGCTCCATGGCCTTGCAGATAAGGCTTGTCAGACTGATGGGATGGTAGTTTCCACGATCCAAGGTGGATCCCCCCTTGTGGAGTGGGATAACTGTAGCTGTGCGCCACTCAGTGGGCACAAAACCTGAGGTGAGGCTATGATTAAACATGACACTTAGGTGAGGTACCAGTTTATATTGTAGTTCATGTAGTACACAGCCTGGGATGTCATCTGGTCCCATGGATGCTGTATTCTTAGCTTTGGAGAGTGCGTTTTTTACCTGTGTGGCCGTTATTACTGGAATTTGGCAACCTTCCGGTATTGAGATGGGCCATTTAGGGGGTGAGAGGGGGGTGAAGTTGGCACTGAATCGATCTGCCAGTTTATTGGCAATATCCTTGGGATCAGTATATTTAATGCCATTCTGTTTTAGCTCAGAGCAGATCTGAGCATTGCCATTTAGATTCTTGACATAGTTATAGAATGCCTTGTGGTTGTCTTTGGAATCTTTGGCAATTTTATTTTCGTAACTAGCAGCCATAGCCCCTAGCCTGACCAATGTAGCCTTAGGCAAGTGAAAGGAGAAATTTGTGCTGCAAAGTCAATACTGGAGATTTATGACCAGCTACCAAGTAGACTATTCTCTATCTGTATAGCGAAGCACTTGCTCCTACAGTACTTATCACCTCGATACAGCACTCTTGTTATAGAAAGTACCCCAAAAAAGCAAACCCCATTTCTCGGTCACCCACATCCCCAGAACCTTTTCTTAAGTTTTTCTGTCTATTCCTTCTAGCATGTCGAGGGATCAGTTGCTAATGTCCTCTCCTGCTCAGCTGGTGAACCTGGGAATATTGAGGCAATGTTACAATTGCCTCATGTACACAGACAACCCTCTCCTCCTCCCACAAAACACAAATACATGAGAGATGCAACTATACGGCCAAACTGGAGGCTGAGCTCTCTCAACATAGGACTGGCATGACCAGACAGGAGGAGAAGGTAACCACACACACTATAGACCCAGTCTCACATAATACTATCACAACCTCAAATCATACACATAAACACACAAAGACATACTCAGAGGCTCTGATCAAAAATCTACCAAAACAGCAGAGGCCACCAAAGCAGACACCCAAACAACTACCACCTCAGAACACAACACCTGCAACACATAGACCACACAGTCAGAGTGTCAAGCAGTCACAGCCCTTAAGGCCAAACACAATGCCAGACACACTAGTCATTGGTGACTCCATAGTCAGACACACTGACGTCCCGCTCACCAGACTGAGTAAGGAGAAGGTCACAGTAAGCTGTCTGTCGGGTGCTAGAATCCGCCACATAACGCATGCACTCAGGTCTCTCAACAGCAGGTACAAGTACGACTCAATCATTGTCCACGCTGGTGTTAATGACCTGAGACGTACCTCCTTGGACTACATGAAAAGAGACATAGAGGAGCTCTCTGATTATGTAGCCCAAGCAGGTATGACCCTGACCTTGAGCAGTATCCTACCTTCACCAAGAATGATGCCACAATACAGAGATAAGATGATCAGCTTTAACAATTGGCTTAAACTCTGGTGTCATTCAAAGGGGATCCAATGTCTGTCTGCCTGGGATGACATGCTGGACAAGCCACGCTGCTTCGCAAGGGACGGCTTGCACTTGTCACCCTGGGATTCCGGATTTTGGCAAAGGCTCTTGCCACCCCATAGTGCCTTTTTAGGCAAGGCTCAAATTCTAAACCTACCACCCTAGAACAAAACAAAGAAAGAAAACTAAGGGTAATGCTGCTCAATGCCAGAAGTCTCAACCTCAAGATGCACGCACTCGAGGCCCTTCTCAGTATGGAGAACATCGATGTCTGTGCTGTGACAGAAACCTGGTTCAAGGCTCCTGAGAGCACCCCAGCACTATCAGGTTTTACCTCATATCATGCGTTCCGGCCCCAAAACCTGGACAATACCAAGAAAGGAGGATGGGTATCCATATTCATCAAGGACACCCACACCTCAAGATTGGTGGCATCGCACGATGCATCGGAAACCATCCAGGTGCAATTAACCATAGGCAAGACTGCTCTGCAATTTGTAGCATGTTACAGGCCACCCTCGCAAACTCAGGAACCTCATATGGCCTTCCTGAAAACACTGGAGGGGATAAATGTATCTCCGAACACCATCATACTAGGTGACTTCAACTACCCTAATATAGACTGGGAACACTACTCAAGCCCAAACACTCTAGCCCAAAAGTTCCTGGAATTCATAAACTCAAATGCCATGGAACAACTAGTCACCATCCCCACAAGAGGAGAAAACATACTTGATCTCATCATCACGAACATGGGAGCACAATGTTCAACGCCAGAAGTATACCCCTCACTGGTGAGATCTGATCACAAACTAATCTCGCTGGAGGTCCTCATCCCGCCCCCACCCGAAATGAAAAAGACCACAGTAAAGAACTTCTCGAAGCCGACTTCACACTTCTAAAGACTAGTGTGGTCTCCTTTAAGGCCCCTGAGCCGGCGGTTAACATTACTCAAACCGCTGAATCACTTACAAATGCCTTCTACCAGCACCTGCAGGGCTGCATGGATCAGGCAATCCCAAGCAAAACAAAGACTCTTTGTACCAAAGGCAAGCGTCCAGTCTGGTGGACCCCAGCCATAAACAAACTCTACAACAAAAGGAGAAAGCTACTACAAGATAGAGCAAAATCCTTAAAAGGTAAGACACCGCTGATCACTATAAGTAAAGAGCTAAGAGCTCTCATAAAATCATCCAAAGCTAATTTTGAGAAAAAAATAGCTAAGGACTCTAAAGACAACCATAAGGCATTCTTTAGCTATGTCAGAAACCTAGGAGGAAACTCCCAGATATGCTCAGAATTAGTTCAAAATGATGTGAAGATTACTGATCCTACAGACATTGCCAACATACTGGCTGAAAGGTTCAGTGCAAACTTCTCCCCCCCCCTAAAGGAGAGATATCTACACCAAATGATTGTAGCCCCCCAAACATCTCTAACGCCCAGGTGAGAATTGCTCTCTCCAAGGCAAAGAACACAGCATCCATGGGACCTGATGGTGTCCCCGGCTGTGTGCTCCATGAACTCAACGAGGAATTAAACCCACAGTTAGGACAGCTGTTTAATCTTAGTCTCACCTCCGGATACGTACCCAGGGAGTGGCGCACAGTGACTGTGGTCCCACTCCACAAAGGCGGTGCCTCCACCGACCCTGGAAATTACCGTCCCATTAGCTTGACAAGCCTTATCTGCAAAGCCATGGAGAGGATCATAATGGATCTCATAAATAAAGACATAGGGAACTTGCAGACTTTGGATCCAACCCAGTTTGGCTTTGTCAAAGGCAGATCATGCCTTCTAAACTTGGTTGACTTTTTCAAAACAGTCACCAAGGCCATTGACGAGGGAAAGGCAGTCCATACAGCCTACCTAGACCTGGCGAAGGCTTTTGATACAATACCTCACTCGGGTATCATTGAAAAACACATCAACTTAAATGTAAACCCATACATTACAAGATGGGTTGCAAACTGGCTGAGTGACAGAACCCACAGGGTCAGAGTTGCTGGCACCATGTCAGACTCAAAGCCTGTCACAAGTGGTGTCCCACAGGGCTCAGTCCTGGGCCCACTCTTGTTTGGCATCTACTTTTCTGAAGTACAAGCAAACACAGGAGGGTTATGGCTGACGAAGTTTGCAGATGACTGCAAACTGGGCCGTAGTTGAAAACACATCCGACACAGATATCCTTCAGAAGGGTCTCACAGAAACGGATAACTGGTGCCAGAGCCATGGCCTAAAGTTAAATTCCAAGAAATGCATAGTCATACCCTTCGGGAAAAATAAGGTTACCCCTAGCTACCATATAGGTGGCAATCCCCTGAACACAGAAGAAGTTATTAGGGACCTGGGAACCCAGGTTGACAGTAGCCTTTCATTCGACACTCATATTGCTAAAGTAGTTAGGAAGACCTTCTACATTGCCCACCTTATCATGAAGGGATTCACATCTAGATCAAGGGAAGTCATAGTCTCCCTATACTCATCACTCATCAAACCAATGATCGAGTACAATGCCCCATTCGGAATGTATCTGACCCGACACTTGCAGCAGCTGGAGAGGCCACAAAAGTTCCTCACCAAAAGGATAAAGGGTCTCAAAAATCTGTCTTATGCTGCCCGACTGAAAGAACTCCAGTTATATTCAGTTGCTTACCGCTTGCTCAGAGGTGACCTATGCCTGACATACAAGGCCATGTCAAACCCAGATTTGATAAACATGCTTCATCTCAAAAAATCTAGATCCCTCAGAGCCACAAGGGTGGGAGACTTAAACCTCGACACGGTTATTAATAGGACGTGCTGGAGGGATAGATTCATCACCCAAAGACTCCCTATGCTGTGGAACAAAATCCCGGTTTATGTGAGGCAGAGCACCTCACTGGCCTTGTTCAAGAGGAATCTTGACCAATGGATGGGAGATCGCAGATACACCCCAGGGGTTACCTCAGTGTCACTGCTCGACAGAGGCACAGCAAAATAATGGGCATAGTTTCTCCAAACTAAAGGGGTGGCGTAAGCCACAAAACTATGGGCCAGGCTTATAAATGCCCTCGGGCAGATAGCCTAGTATGAACCTATGAACCTATGAACCTATTAGTGATGTGTTTATTGTCTGGCAAGGTGAGAAATCTAAACTCACTAAGTTTATCCACTACATCAGTAACTCCACCTCCTTCCTAAAATGTACACTTCCATGAGCTCGGAGTCAGTGCAGTTCCATGATACGAGTGTCAGTATTGATAAAGACAGAGGAAGATTAATTAGTAACTTATACAGGAAACCAACAACAGTGAACTACTTGCTTCACAGAGACAGTGTGCATTAAAAATTAAACTAAATGTAATTTAATCACAAGCCTACAGATTAGCATGCATTACCACAGATTTGGCCCCTTTTCTCAAAAATATGAATGATCTTGAAAATGATTTCTTAACCAGAAGATATGAATCAAACATGCTACATATGATTCTGGATCCCATTAGAGATTCTAAGACTAAAAATGACCCTATGTGGAATAGACCTTTTAGTAAAATTATGCAACAAGGCCACCCTAACCCAAAAGAAGAGAAAAGTATGGACAGTTACATTCTCACATGTGGGAAGGTGAACCAATGATTTCAATGCAATTAAAGCCAATATTAAGGAGAACTGGGCCATCCTCATTGACACTCAGCAGCTTTCAGGGGTTTTAGAACACCCTACTTTTGTATATAACAAGAGCAGAAGCATATGTAACTATGTGGAAAAGAAAATTAAGGCACCCCAGGATAACGTGCACTAAAATCTTTGGCCACCTAACTGCACTTTCTGTGAGTACTTGATGGAGTGAGACCCATTTGAGTGCCCCTGTCGTAATAAGGTGGTGAAATCTTCAGCAGGTGGTAACTGTAATACTGAAAAAGTTGTATATATATTGCCAAGTGTAATGACTACCCTGCATTTTATGTGGGTAAGACTATGAATAAACTGAAAAGGAGGATTTCAGCTCATCTTTCTGACATCAGATTTAAATGCCAGAGGAACACCTTATCCAAACAGTTTTTCGAACACCCCAGACATTTTGATTTTAAATTTATCATTCTGAACTGTGCGGAGATGGATGAGTTTGAAGGGGACATCAGTGGTGTTTTGTAGAAAAATGAATTATAGTGGCAGCTGAAATTAAATCCATTCAGAAATCCAAGACTTAACTACTATTGCTCTATTAAGAGTCTGTTGAATTTGCATAAGCTGCCACACAATCTGTAAAGGTTTCTTAGGGTGTATTTGAGGAAATATTTTTATGCAGTACAAGTATCAAACATACTAAAAAATAAAAAAATGATGTGTATTATGTGTATAAATTTGTATAGTTTTAGTTTCTTTTACCTCAGTGCTGCTTTGATTAGATTTGATATACTATTGCATCACACCAGAGAATTAAATGGTAAATTCAAAACAAATTTTTTTGTGCCACTATTACCATAAAGTATTGGTATAATTCCCCAATTTAGCATACTGGTGCACACTCATGCACACACCTGCACACTTTTATACATTACTAGATTACTTCATCCACTGTTTTCTGCATTTTGGTGTGTTTTCTTTCTACTGGTTTTCATTGTATAAACATTTTTTGGGGGACTATAAACATGAAAGCTGTCGTGAATTGCAAAGCACTGACATCTTTTCTGAGCTGTAAATAACTTATTTTTATGCACACTAATACATATGGATGGATATTTATTAGATATTATTACACAGATATATATTTATATTTATAGTTTTCTAATTAGTTTATGGTTAGATAGATATGCGTATTTTTCTTGCATCTAGTTAGCTCTTTCTACTTATAGGTTCATAGGTAAGTCCTAGACATCTGCCCAAGGGCATTTATAAGCCTAGTCAGGATGTGTTGGCTGTCGCCATCCCCTTAGATTAGTTCCCTGTGCCTCTGTCCAGCAGAGCCATTTCTACCTATGTGTATGATTTTTATTCTTGTCACTGACCTGATGAAGGCTTTATTGCATTAGTTAGCCGAAAGCCATTTTAGTTAAAAGTCACTCTTTTTATATGTATGTTATGCTTTTCTTAATACCTAATTTTGGAATGTGGGTTGCAGATAGATCGGCAGTGACTTCCTTAACTAGAATTTAGTTTGATCTAATCAGTAGAAGTGTGTGAGGTAGGTACTTGCTATTCTTAAATGTACTTTTACAAACCTGTTTATATTGTTGCCTGAAATAGGCTGGTTTAAAATTAAACAGTACATATATTTTCCACACCTACTTCTAAGTGTATAAAAGCTGACATGTTTAACAATATAAAGTATTTTTTTTTGTTGCTGAGGATCTCTTGGCTGTGATAAATAAAGGTTTGTTGCTTTGGAGCACTACCTGGGTTTCATTATTTTTGGAAATTATTGTATCTGAGCTCATCAACGAAGTTTTATTTTTCTGTTTTTTATTTTTTCCTCAACACTCATGTTGGTGAGATTGGATTTAGACAGATTCCTGTGCTTGTTCATTTTTTTATATGCAGGTGAAATAAAACAAGATAAGAGCAGCAAACATGACAGAAAAGTTTGATGTACAGAGGACATACTGTATCATAAAACAATGACATAATCATCTGGCTATAGAAAAGTATTTGACAGTTCAAGTCCAAGAATTGAATTAAATACTGATAATGTTTAAGAACTATTAATATCAACAAAATAGTAGAAGCTCAAGCTCTACCTAGCAAAACAGCACATTCTTCCTAGTATACATATATAAGCCACCGTCCCTCCAGAATTTAAATATATAGAAGGAGCAGAGCTTTACCATTGGCAACTTACATTCCGTAACATAAAATGACAAATATAAGCTCTACAGAGAACACTCCACACCCTAAGCACTCCTTCTCCCATTGCAAGAAACATAGGACCCCAGCACTACAGCATTTAAGCACTCAATCTAAATGGTGCCTTTGGTCAGTCACTGAAGATAGTGCCCCATGTCCATGCAACAACAGCAACAGGTAGTTCTTTTCAAAGATTCAAAGATTCAAGGAAACTTTATTGTCATTTAGGACCACACAAGTACAGCCTAAACAAAATTACAAATGTCAGCTCACAAGAGAAATGCAGTGCAAATAATGTAGCTACAGCGGTATCAAAGAATAACATAAGAAAGAAAATAAGAACACATATGACATGCAAGAGATAGTTCACATTACATAAACACATTCAATATCCATTATCCAGTGATAAATAAATAAATACCCACCACCAAACCCCTACACTGCTAAGATATAGAATAAATAGAAACTAGTGAATAGTGAATAGCAGCTGTTTAGTTACCATATTGCACTTGCTAACCTTAGATGTGACTCAGTATAGCCATCATATTACATAATAGTAATCCTGGAGGTAATTGCTCTGAGCAACAGGATTAAATGAAAAAAGAGCCTTCAATGTATCAGGTATTATGGTTGGTGTTTGTATTAATAAGTCTCATAGCTGTAGGATATAAACTGTTCCTGATTCTGGTAGTCCTACATCGGAAGCTGCGGTACCTCCTTCCAGAAGCAAGTTGTGAAAACCAGTTGTGGGCCAGATGGGTCGATTCAACAAGTATTTTATATGTTATCTTTCTTGCTCTTGTAAAGAAAAGCTCCTGAATAGAAGGAAGGTTTGTGCTCAAGATTTTCTCAGCCACCCTCACCACCCTCTGTAATTTCTTCTTCTCAGCAGCTGTGCAGTTGTTGAACAATGCTATGAAGTTGCTAGTGAGGAAGCTCTCGATAGCTCCCCTGTAAAAAGTGGTAAGAGCAGACAGTGGGAGCCTGGTCTTTTTGGGCTTTCTCAGGAGGTGATGCGTCTGTTGAGCCTGCTTGACTATATGGTTGGTATTAGCAGCCCAGGAGAGGTCATCAGAGATGTGAAGTCCCAGAAACTTGGTTGTTTTGACTTTCTCTACTACCTCCCCTTTGACAGTGAAGGGTTGGTGAACTGTTGCTTTTCTCCTGAAGTCAATAACCATTTCTTTGGTCTTATTAACATTCAGGTCCAGATTGTTCCTGTCACACCAGGCAATCAAAGTGTTCACCTCATCCCTATAGTTATGTTTATTCCCACCACTCATGAGAGCCATGACTGTAGTATCATCGGCAAATTTTATAATATGGTTTGACGTATGTTTTGCAGTGCAGTCATGGGTGAGGATAGTGAAGAGCAAGGTGCTGAGCACACAACCTTGGGGGACACCAGTATTCAGGACTATGTGTTGAGAGGCGTTGTTTCTATTGCATGTCCACTGGGATCTACCAATCAGTCAAGAGTCCAGTTACATAGGTGCTTGTTTATCCCAAGTTTTACGAGTTTATCCACCAGCTGCATCAGTGTCTCAGTGTTGAATGCAGAACTGAAGTTGATGTACAGCATCCTCACAGAGTTGTTCCTCCATTCTAGGTGTTTAATGCAAGGTGTAGTGTGATGGATATAGCACCCGCAGTCGATCTATTTGCCTGGTATGCAAACTGGAGTGGATCAAAGGACTTAAGCAGACTTGCAGATAGATGTTTCTTCACAATCCTCTCAAAGCACTTCATGACATTTGAGGTTAAGGCAACCGGTCTGAAGTCATTGAGGCAGGTAGGGTTGGGTTTCTTCAGAAGTGGGACAATACTTGTTTCCTTGAAACACAAGGGAACTTTCTCCATAGCAAGGGATGAGTTGAAGATGTCTGTCAGTACCAAACATAACTCATCAGCACATCCCTTCAACACCTTGCCAGGTATGTTGCCTGGTCCAGCAGCCTTCCTATGATTCACCTTCTAAAGCTGAAGTCTCACCTCCTCGGAGTTTAAGGTGAGCACTGTCTCCTCTTTGTCAGTATTTGTTTTAGAAGGCGCTGTTCTTCTCTTCAAATCTGCCAAAGAAGGAGTTTAGTTCATTTAGGAATTCCAAGCTGTCATCACATTGGGGTGATTTGGACTTATAGTCTGTGAGCTGCTGTATCCCCTGCCATAGCCTTCTTGTGTCCCTCATGTCTTGGAAGCAGATCTGATTTTTCCCTCCATACTCTCTCTTTACCTCTTTGATGCCCTTTTTCATATCTGACCTGGCCACTTTTAACCTTTCTTTGTCATTTGCCTTAAGGCTGTGTTTCTTTCCCTTAGTACCTCATAGACATTACTGGTGAGTCAGGGTTTCTGATTAGCTCTTACAGTGATGGCTTTCATGACAGTTACATCCACCACTCATTTATTTATGTAGGCAAGAACTGATTCAGTATAGCTGTCTATATCTGGAGGTTGTGCATAGCCATCTCTTTGAAGACCTCCCAGCAGGTAGTACTGAAACAGTCCTGAAGGCAATCCATTGAACCCTCCTGCCAGACTCTGATCTGTTTAGTTGTCGTTTTTTTCTGATCAAAGCCATCTTATAGGTAGGCAGAAGCAGGATGGCAGTGTGATCGGAGCTGCCTATGTTGGGGTGCTTCAAAGCTTTAAAGGCTCCTTTAATATTGCAGTAAGCTTTGTCTAAGGTATTCTCCCCTCTGGTGGGGAAATCCACATACTGATAAAAATGGGGTAGCACCTCTTTAAGCTCAGCTCTGTTGAAATCACCCGTTATCACGTGTGCAAATTCTGTGTTTTTGCTTTGTAGCTCACAGATATCATGGAGTTTATCATGAGCTTCGGTGGTGTTAGCACTTTGAGGGATGTACACTGCTGTGATATATATCCCACTGATTTCCCTTGGTACATAGAAAGGTCTGCATTTTAGTGTCAATATTTCCACATCTTTGGAGCAGTATGACTGAACCAGCTTACAGTCTCTACACCATCTGTTATTAACATAGATGCATACACCATCACCACCACCTTTAGCTAAACCACTCTGTGCTTTACATCTATCTGTTCTAAAGAGACTTAGCCCATCTAGGTTCACAGCATTGTCACTAATGTCACTATGCAGCCAGGTCCCAGAGAAAATGAACAAACAAGTGTCCCTTACCTTATTTTTTGTGAGCTCCATTCTTAGATAGTCCATCTTATTATCCAGTGAGTAGACATTTTCTTGTAATACTGAAGGTAATGCAGGCCTGTGGGGGTTTCTCTTCAGTTTAGCAGCAGCTCTGCCTCTACAGCCTCTCTTTCTAGTTCTTTCCCATCTTTTTCTTTTGTAGCTGCTCTGGGGCATTCCAGAAACATCCCTGTGAAGTTTCAGAGCTCTGATGGCATTCCTGTTTAAAATGCAGAGATCTAGGATGTCTACACTTTTTTCAAAGTGATCTAGGATTTCTCAACTTTTCAAAAGCAAACTTCACACTTCTCAAGACCGAGGTGGAAAGTTTCAAAGCCCCCTTGCTAAAGGATAATGCTGCCCAAACTGCAGAATCCTTTACAAATGCATTCTATGAGCACCTACAGGAATGCATGGATCGAGCCATCCCAAGTAAAACCAAGACTAACTCCTCCAAAAAGAGGAAACCAGTCTGGTGGTCCCTGGCCATAAATAAGCTATACAACAAAAGGAGGAAACTATTACATGATAGAGCAAAATCCCAAAAAGGAAAGGCAGCCCTGATCAGTATTAGCAAGAAACTACGATCCCTCATAAAATCATCCAAGGCCAGTTTCGAAAGAAAAATTGCCAAAGACTCTAAAGATAATCACAAAGCCTTCTTTAGCTATGTCAAGAGTCTAGGTGGCAATTCTCAGATCTGCTCTGAGCTAGTGCAAAATGGCAAAAAATACACTGAACCAACTGACATTGCCAACATCCTGGCTGACAGGTTCAGTGCAAACTTTACCCCCCCTCACCCCAAAAGGGCCCATGTCCATCCCAGAAGAATGTAGAGCCCCAGACATCACAGACACATAGGTGAAAACAGCCCTCTCCAAAGCCAAAAACACAGCATCAATAGGACTGCATGATATCCCAGACTGCATCTTACACGAGCTCCAAAATGAACTAAACCCTCACCTAAATTCACTGTTCAAACACAACCTTACCACAGACTATGTACCCAAAGAATGGCATACAGCAACAGTTATCCCGCTCTGCAAAGGTGGTGCCACAACAGATCCTGGGAACTATCGCCCTATAAGCCTGATTAGCCTGGTCTGCAAAGCTATGGAGCACATCATCATGGAATGCATTGAGACATTGGGAACCTCCAGACACTGGACCCTACCCAATTCGGCTTTGTTAAAGGCAGATCCTGCCTCCTAAACCTAGTTGACTTCTTTGAAAGTTACCAAGGCCATAGATGAAGGAAAGGTAGTTCACACAGCCTACATGAACATAGCAAAGGCCTTTGACACCATTCCCCACTCTGGCATTATAGATAAGCTCACCAGCTTGAACATTAACCCCTATGTCACGTGATGGGTTGACAACTGGCTCACAGATAGAACTCACATGGTCAGAGTTGCGGGTGCCATGTCCGACTCTAAACCGGTTACAATTGGAGTCCCACAGGGCTCAGTCCTGGGACCCCTCCAGTTCGGCATATACTTTTCTGAGGTACAGATAAGCATGGGAGGACTATGGCTGACCAAGTTCACAGATGATTGCAAACTGGAGGCCATAATCGACTCTCCAGCTGGCACAGACATCCTCTAGAAGGGTCTCACGGAGACAAATACATGGTGTGAGAACCATGGCCACAAGCTAAATGCAAAAAAGTCCATAGTCATCCCCTTTGGGAAAAACAAAGTGCCAATGAACTATCACATAGGTGGTAATCCACTAAGTATGAAAGATGTAATTAGGGATCAGGGGACCCAGGTAGATAGTAACCTCTCCTTTGATAATCACATTGCCAAAGTGGTTAGAAAATCCTTCTATGTAGCCCACCTAATCATGAAAGGGTTCACATCTAGATCAAGAGAGGTCATTGTGCCCCTCTACTCATCACTCATCAGGCCCATAATAGAGTACAGTGCCCCATTTGGAATGTACCTTACTCGACACCTGCAACAGCTGGAAAGACCACAGAAGTACCTCACCAAGAGAAAAGTGGGCCTCAAACAGATGCGCTTTGCAGCTCATCTAAAGAAACTCCAGCTCTACTCAGTTGCTTACTGCCTACTCAGAGGTGATCTCTGCCTGACGTACAAGGCCATGTCCAACCAATTAATGGACATGCTCTACCTCAAGAAAACCAAATCTCTTAGAGCCACATACTCCAGGGATTTAAACTTCAGCACGACAATAAACAGGACATGCTGGAGGGATAGATTACTGGCCCAGAGATTTCCCTCGCTCTGGAATAGAATCCCAATTTATATTAGGCAAAGCCCCTCACTGACTATCTTCAAGAGAAATCTTGACGAGTGGATGGGAAATCGTAAATTTACCCCTGGAATCAATTCAATGGCCCTGCTGGACAGAGGCCCAGGAAACTAATTTAAAAGGGAGGTGAAAGCCAATACATTCTGGCTAGGCTTATGAATGCCCTTAGGCAGATAGCCTAGTACCTACCTATGAACCTATGAACCTACCTACAAGTGATGTAGGGCCTGAGTACTCTGCAGACAATAGAGCTTCAAGCCAGCAGCTTGTTCTAACAATCCGTTTAATTTCCAGTAATTTCTTTCTGGTATAAGTAACTGTGTCCATATCAGAATGCCTGGAAAGTGATTTTTTCATTTTTTTTGTGCAAAAGAAGCAGGAATAAGCATTTCCCCCTGAAGAGCTAACAAAGCTGCTGCCTCTGTGGGCGCCGCCATTTTTGTTTTTTTACTTGTCTTACTCAGACATTCTTGTAAAAGAAAATTCATATAGACACCTCCAACTACTGTTCTGTGCACAGGCAGTCTTCAGCTTCTTTTCTTCCTGTACCAGCTTCAGTCAGATTTAATTATTCTAGTAACAGCCATCATCATGGCAGTCTATCCTAGCCACCCATCATGGCAGTTTCTCCTAGCCACCCATCATGGTAGTCTCTCCTAGCCACCCATCATGGCGGTCTCTCCTAGCTACAGCAGACTTGCAGAAGGATAAGAAGAGAAGGGAAAAAAAAAAAAGAAAATACAAATTAAAGTCTTAACAGGAAATCTGGAGCCCACTCCAGTGTCTTATCTCGACTTATTTTTTAACCACTGGAATGTTGATTCTTCACAGAATTCACATCCCATCTGAACTCCTTTCTCACTTGCCTCATTATGATCCCAACTTATTTGCTTCAACATTTTTCTTTGCCACTTCTGATGGAAGGAGGCGATTTTACAAAGCTTTTGACCATAGTACATGCAACATAGGTATTATCCCCACTTTCTCTAACCCCTTTACTTTTGCCTGCCACTGCTGACCAGATCTGGATGGCTTCAATTGCAGCCTGTCCCACACATCATTTGACAGCTTCCCCTCCACCCACTGGCTGCTCAGCACCTTGACCTAAACCAGACACGGCATTTTAGCGACAGATTTCCCAATCCCATCCACTCTAGGCACATCTACAGAGCTCTTTGATGGAGTTTCTGACTTTCCATTAGCAACCTGCAATGTAGAAACTATATGCATCTGTTTAGGAACAACTATGTTCCCAGTTATGCACAACTGACTTGTAGCATAATTCTTGTTGACAGCATTCTGCAATCACTTACACCACTTCACTGACTCATCATGTGAAATTTAGAGTGTCTGGCTACAGCAGCTGTACTATGCCTCCCTTTCTTCCCGGATTTTATATGCTGGAATGAAAAGGTGCATCACCTGTCACCTTTATATGGCATGGAGATTTTTCATTGTAACAACTTGCCAGAAGAACCATTCTTTTAATTAGAAACTGTGACACATATCGCATAATGACATTTATAAATTTTCATAGACTGGCCATGCATTCTACAGGGTCTATCAACCTGCCAGCCTGGCCTCTGTATGCCTTGTGGAAGGTCACAAACTTAGGCTTGAATAAACATAACAGTATCTGATCCTTCACCTCCTTCCTTCAAGTTTACAAGCCTGACATGCTCTCATTGGGAACAGTGTTTCAGATACTGCTGTCACTCCAGTTAGGTAGGTATCAGTTACATCAGTCAACGCTTCTGTCTGCCGTTTTTCTTTATTTTCTAACTTACTGTGGCGCACATTGCTGTTGACCATAGCAGCCTTAACAGATTTATTTTTTGCTTGCTCAGCAGACACTTCCTACTGTGCATACACAATTATTTACTAAAAAGGGCTTTATTAACTTCACGTTAACATTTTTTTTGGTGTTAAAGAATGTTATTATGTAAAGTAGTGATAGGAATACATTTTTTTTATTTCTCCATGAAGACTGAAGAGTCCAGGTGCTACAGAAGTTATTAAAGCCATTTTTATCAAGCAGTTGTGTATATTACTGGCTTTTTTGTTTTTGTTTGTCAGCGTTTAGGTGTATGCATATTCCCAGTAGCCATTGAGAGGATGTCTGGTCTACCAAGGAGGAAATCAAGCTTCATATTCTGAGACTAGACTTCATATTACTATATAACCATCAAAAGGCAGACATCTTAAATCCTACAGATGAAACTTTGTATATGTAATTTTCTCCCTGTATAAAGCAGAACATGGATCTATCGCTGTGCTGAGGTCACTCATGCTTACTAGGGTCCATCAAAGGGCTCAAACCTGGTTTACTTTCCATCCTTACTTGTAATGGTCTGAGTTACTGCACTGTGAAATGTCTCACTTTTCATGTGGGCCATCAGTTCAGTCAAACCGTTTCTGCATATTTCTTCAAGAACTGCTCCACTGAAGCATATTATGTAAGCCCCTATCATATCTATTCCTGCTGACCATTAACTGCTCCTGGTGGCTGACTTGCTGAAGCATTTGTTCTTCCTGGACCCTGGGAGTAAGGATCAGTTAAACAGGGACTGGTACCAGCATACCTGCATCAAAATAGGAGTTTTCTACTTCAACCCTGTCATTCCACTGGGCATACTCATCAACATGAAAGGGTTAATATGTAATGGGCTTTGCAATGCACTACCGTGCCTCTCTGTGAGAAGTTATCATATGGCCCCATCCTCTTGTAGACAAGCACATCCAAATGATCCCAAGTTTGCACTAGGGGTTCTGCTATGAACATATACCCAGTACATGCATGCTGTACCCCCTACCCAAAAAGGAGAGGTGATCAGGCTAAGCCTCACCATTCCTCTCCTCTCCCATGCCGGTTTTAGCAGGTGTCCAAGCCGTAAGTCAAACTTGAATCTCCTGGATCATACTCAGGACTTCATCCTCTACACCAACGGAACTGGCTTTCCTTCCTCTTTTTGACCATATGTTTGCTTGTGAACCACGTTTCTTTCGTGGACACACTCTGTTTGGTGGTATTATTACAGCCCAGATAGAGACTGCCATCTTTCTTCCCCGTGACTTACTGATTATCTTCTATAGCAGCTAGAATGCCATTTCCTGACAACAGAGCTGGATTATCTTTGGCGTCCTCCCCAAAATTTTGCTTTACATTACAGACGAACTAAGGACATTAAGACCACTTCTTTTGAAATGGGAATCTCTTTTATGATGTTCATAAACAGTGAGGCATTCAGAAAATAGCCATCACAAAGTAAAAAGCTTAGAAATCTTTCTGACAAGTGTCACCCAATGGCAGCCAATGTTCATTAGAAAAAATGCCATTCTTTCTGACAAACATTTAAAAATGTAGTAACATATACATAGGCACCTTCTGTAACAGTAGGTCTTTGTGAACCACATAGTTAAAATGTCTGTCATCCTACCCCTTCCTTTCTATGTAAGCATTAGGAAATTGGGAAACATGATATATTCAACAGTAAGATGAGATGAGATCCTGAAGGAAACTGGTTAGAAAACATTCACAAAAGTGCACTATCTGGTGATTAGAATATTCACAGAAGTAAGGACCTGTAAATGGTATACTTTCAAAACTTATGGAGTTACAACAGATGCATGCATAACATTTGTATCACTGTTCAAAATGGTATGCATTGTATATTCTCAGCTTGATGTAATAATATGGATATTTTATTAAGGAAGAATTCTATAAACATTCATAACTCATGACACTAACATGTTTTTATTTTTTTGTTTCAGGTCCTCCTGGTATCAAAGGCAGTCCTGGTATTCCAGGTAAAATTTGTCTCCTCCATTAAGACTGCTGAAAATCGCATACATTGGTATCTGTTAGTAGACATAGTACTGTAGTCACCTGTATGCAGGGCATTGTAATCTCATAATATGAAACACTGAGGTGTAATACTTTTCTTTCCCAGTGACTTGAGCAAAAGTCAGAATAAATTACTGGTTAACTGTCCGGGTTCATGGACATTAGCAAGTGTTTGATAGAGTGCAACACACAATCTTAACTCTCCATTTTTAAAACTTATATGGTATTCTCCCAGCTCATTAAATGAGATCAGCAATTGCCTTTTATATTTTCATCTGGGGATCATGGTAAAAAAAAAGGCAATAAAGTAGTTAAACCTCAAACAAATGACATGTTAAGAAATGTCCATTTCATCATAGACCATAGATTTCAGAAATGAAATGTGCTGAAATTACTTTTTATAGGAAGGGAAGCTACCAAGAGAAAACACTAAAGCTCTTTTGAAGGTATGTTTCAAAGGTGGAAAAAACAGTGACCTATAGCCTTAAGCTTAGGCACCAGCTCATCTACTCCTGATTCAAAAACGAAAACAAAATGCTGACTACCTTTGTAGACACAAAGTAAAAAATACTTTTATTTCAGTCAACTGTTGATGCTCATATCTCTCTTTATGTGTATGTATATGTGTATGTATATATATATATATATATATATATATATATATATATATATACACACACACACACACATATATATATATATATATATATATATATATATATATATATATATATATATATATATATATATATATATATATATATGGTTCACTTCTTAATTTCGAAATACCAAAATCCCAAGGTTCAGAATATCGAATTCAGAACCTCGAGATCTTGGAATCTTGAAATTAAGAATCCCCCCAAAAAAGCAGTAAACACATAACAAAACATGTTTTTGCAGGGGGAAAGCCCCCCCCTCCACCCCCCCACACCCACCACTAAATAAATATACCAACTTCAAGATCGCACTACAGCGAGGAAAAGGGAAATATCCCATTCCCTGCTGTATGCTGATCTCCATTCAGGATTTTGAAGTTTTAGAACTATATATATATACATGTATGTGTGTGTGTATGTGTGTGTGTAGAGGTGAAATGATCTTAGACTTGGTGTGTGTGTGTGTGTGTGTGTGTGTGTGTGTGTGTGTGTGTGTGTGTGTGTGTGTATATATATATATATATATATATATATATATATATATATATATATATATTTATATATATATATATAAATATATAGATAGATATATATGGGTCCCCTTCACATGGTCGACATTGCAGAAAGCCGAAGACCATATGGCTGAGACCATATGATCGATTTTTGAAATGTCGACCATGTGGAACGGGCATCTCTGTACAGTGAGGAATGGAAAGATTTCCATCTTCTGCACTATAGTGTGATCTTGGAATTGGTATATTTAAGTTTCAGGGGGTGTGCAATGGGCAAGCGATGTTTAGATATGTGTTTGTTGCGTTTTTTTTTTTTTTTTTTTTTACATGGTCAGCATTTCAAAAGTCGATCATATCGTCTCAGTCATATGGTCTTCAGCTTTCTGAAATGTCGATCAAGTAAAGTAGAACCATATCTCTCTCTCTCTCTCTCTATATATATATATATATATATATATATATATATATATATAGATAGATATATACACAGGCACACACATACACACCATGTCTAAGATCATTTCACCTTACGGGTTGGGAATGAACTTCCTTACCACCATATTTCATAAGTCTCACACTTACAGTTGCATGTATGTACAACAAGACAAGTCAGTGTCTTTACATGGTTGAATTAGAAGTCAAGAAATGCAGTGATCTAAATCCATGCTATTGCTGCTGTCAGTGACCTCCAGAACTAAGTCAAGGTCCTCACAAAAGGATGATTTTCCTAATAAGTAGCTTCAAATGCTATCAGCTCTCATGTGAGGCCAAAATAGCTTGCAGATTGACCTTGGTGACAGACAATGCAAGGAAAACATGAAATCAGTGATATTTGTTATGCTGTGCAGAAAGGGATTAAATACCTTAGAACCCTTCCAAATAGCAAACCATTTAACTTTAAAAAAATGTAATCCTGTTCATATCCTTACATGTAAACATGAGAATCCAAGTGATATGACTTGACCAATCAAACTTCACAGCAGCATTGTGTTCAATAGTCACATGGATTTCACAAAATATCCCTCATGCTATTTTTGACAGTTTGAAAGTGGATGGATATTTATGTAGATTCATTGCTGGTACAGAAGTGGCTTAATTAAGGCTATAAGACTGTTATGAGAATTGTCTTTATCATCCCTCTTTCTGTTCTGTGAGCAGAATTCTTTGAATGAGAGAGAATCAGAGAAAGCAGAGATGAGCTTCCATTTATTTATTTTTATTTATTTATTTATTTACATTTGTTGACCGGGAGTGTCCGACTGGACATTTTCAGTGGAGGCCCAGGGAGAAAAACTCCACAGATAAAATAAACAGACAGTAGTTACATTGGATTACATAGCGATTAACAATTTAACATAGCAATTAATTACAAACATATTTACAGATGAACAACATAGTACATCAGTAGGCAACTAGGTTCTTTATCTGCGAAGTACATAACAGACATTAACAAATGTTACAATAAGAAGTTCCTGCTGTATAATAAGTACTAGGCTTATGAGCATCTGAACTTGCTATAATCAAGGTAGTTAATGGGGTGGAAAAAAGGTAGTGGTTGGATGGGATGGGTGATATGAGATTGGGAGTTGCAAGGGCATAGCCAGCATGTTTTTAGGTGCGCTTTTAGTAAAGTTTTGAAGTGGGTGTATGATGGTACGGAGGTAATTGTAGGTGGGAGGGAGTTCCATAATTTGTCCATAAAAGGGGCGTTCTGTTTGTCAGATAACTTTTGGCTCCAAGACAAGAGAGTAAAATACTGGAAGCCCTTAACTAAAAATTACATCAGACAGTAAATCTCTGGGACTGCCCAGATTGGGTGACATATGTTATGATTCAGCTGATTAGCTGTAGCTCAGAGGCCTGGGAACTTACCCTACTGTTTATTTGCTTGAAAAGAATTGTGAAGGCTAAATAGATATAACATCATTAATCTCATATCATTCAGCACTGTTACGTTTTATAACCTGATTGTCTTCCTTCTTAGCGATGGACAGTGTACCATCACTATCTGTTTATATAAAACATTACCACTAGACTTTCAATCTGACAACTTTTTCCCAGGAGAGGAAGAAAAGCTTAAAGACTCTTCCAGAACAACATCAGTTCAGCTGCATTGTAATGCATGCATTGTTGTCTGCCATATTCCAAAAGTTGAAATGAGCTCCCATATCCTTTCATAGGTTCATAGATTAGTATTAGGCTAACTGCCCTTATGGGCCACTTTAACCTAACCAATTACCCCATTTGAGAATCAAATCCTGCACCTTGTGTCTGTAAAGTAAATCACCTTAGCTTTTATGGCAAACTCCCAAATTATAAACTTATTGCTCCTTCCATCACATTACTGTTTCTGCCTGCTATTGTACTCATCCACATTTTGGACTGCATTCTGCTTGAGCCAACCCTTTGCTATTGTTTCCTGACTCCATTACTCAATTCTGAATTGCACTCTACACTGTAGAGCATGGAGTATGCGGGCATTGATCCTGCTACCTCTCTCATGCTAAGCGAGCACTGTACCATTTGAACTAATTCTCCTCAGTTTGAGAGAGACAGCAGTGTTGGCCACGTGGAAATGAAGTACTAGCATGGAGGACTGTGTAGTGACCTAATAAAAGTAATTAGTTCAGTTCCTCCATGATCACCAACAGTATTCTGACTACCGTTACTGCTGGAACTCAGAATCGCATTTCCACTGGAAATGGGGAAAATCACTGAATGTTCCTCATGTAGAATTTTAGCAAAGAAATGCTAAAATAGCCACAGTTGTATATTCCTGCAATTGTAGGATGTTTCTCACCAAAACCAGGGATGCTTCAATGAGCTGTGTAAGATGTGATTGGGAAGATGATACCCTATCCAAGAACATGAAGACCAGAGGCATAGCTAGAATGATATTAAGGGGCACCCCCCCCCCCCAGGAAGTAAGGTTTTTGGGGCAATATTGATAGAAGCAGATCGATCTTCAGCACATTACCACCATTTGAATAAATTTCTGCTGAGGTGCATTAGTGCTCTGTGTGTGTCAGGCATAAACTGTAACAGCTGCGAATTACAAATGTAACTTCACTTCAAGGTGAATTTCTTGGCACCCATGTCTAGGACATATAATAAGTGGGTTATATTTATTCAGCCATTCATAACCCTCATTATAATGCCTGATGAGAACTGAAAATGCTTTTGAGATTTTTTCCATTTTACATTATTATTACATTGTTACCAAAATATGCGTATATATATATATATATATATATATATATATATATATATATATATATATATATGTTATTATGATTACATTATATTTATATTATTAATATTTTATTAGTATATATGAACTTGTTATAAGTCAGCAATGTGATAAGCAATGCTGTTTAAAAAATTTCTAGTAATAGTAATAATACAAATCTGATAAAGTTTATTATTATGAATGAAAGCAGTTTTTAATGCTTGCCTATTTACTTATTTATATGTTTATTTATTAAACAAATCTTAAGTTGCAGAATAAGCTTGCTTTGATTTTTATTCTTTAGTGTATTTTCCATGTTACGCAGTTTGCAAAATTTTTTTTTGTTTAGTTTGTTTAAATAGCTAAGTGCTGACAGGTGCTGATATATAATGCAATGCAGTTGACACGATTTACCCCTTTACACAATTTCTGAATTTCCATCAGTAGTCCAGCAGTGCTTCTCTAGAACCTTCCAAAAAGACATAGATTAATAACATTGCTAGATTACTTACAGAGAAGAGACACCTGCAAACCCTTACTTATTCCTAACAAACTTGTTGTCAGTGTGATATGGGCTCTGTACTCCATTATGGATACCCCCTGCACAGTGCTACAAATCCTAAAGTATGTGCAGGTTTTCATCAAAGTGTTATAAAGTATCGTTTGAATGGTAAAGGCTATTTCTAGCAGCACTAACTCAAGGCAAACAATGCATTTTCAAAGATTGTAGCTGCCTGCAGGAGTCACAGTCTTCTGATGGGCATAACTATTAGTCCCATGTAGACCCATAACTATTAGTCCCATGTAGACCCATAACTATTAGTCCCATGTAGACCCATAACTATTAGTCCCATGTAGACCCTTAACTATTTTAGTCCCATGTAGACCCATAACTATTAGTCCCATGTAGACCCATAACTGTTTTAGTCCCATGTAGACCCATAACTATTAGTCCCATGTAGACCCATAACTATTAGTCCCATGTAGACCCTTAACTATTTTAGTCCCATGTAGACCCATAACTATTAGTCCCATGTAGACCTATAACTATTAGTCCCATGTAGAGCCATAACTATTTTAGTCCCATGTAGACCCATAACTGTTAGTCCCATGTAGGCCCATAACTATTTTAGTCTCATGTAGACCCATAACTATTAGTCCCATGTAGCCCCATAACTATTAGTCCCATGTAGACCCATAACTGTTTTAGTCCCATGTAGCCCCATAACTATTAGTCCCATGTAGACCCATAACTGCCCATAACTATTAGTCCCATGTAGACCCATAACTATTAGTCCCATGTAGCCCCATAACTATTAGTCCCATGTAGACCCCTCTGCAGCTCAGCTGCAGGTAACATGATCCTTCCCAGATTCCAGCTGTTTCAGAGATCCATCCACCTGTCCCCAGGCTGCTTAGCCATACAGCTATGAGTGAACACATTTCTGAACTTTGTGAAATATGACAACATCCTTAAACTTCTAGAAGACACTAAAATACCAGAAAAAATAGTTCAGTCACTCTAGTAAAATACAGCCAAGGGCTTCTTCCAGTACCAGATGTGGCAGTGACAACCCAATTAAGATACAACATGCCGCAGAGGATGTCCCCCTTTTACTAGCTTATATACTGTAATCTACTGACGTCTATGTGGCCATAAATGCCACATTTAATGCCACTTACATTCAGTATTACCTGACAAATGTTTATACAGTTATGTTCCCATGAAACCGAGAGGAAGGAAATAGCCATGTTAGGCTAACAGTACCCATATGAACCACCTTAATCTGGGTAAATGTAAGTATATGGCAAGTAAGGACCAGTGACAAATTTCATTCCAAATTAAAATAATCCCTTGATGCCAATAACAAATCATCAAGTGAAAAAGAAGGGGGAGGAGAGACATAGCAGCAATATGAATATGCAAACAGTTGCATAATTTAAGCGTATTAACTAGATCACTTCTTTAAAGCTATGTACTAAACGTTTTATACCCCTAGTGATGACATAAGTTCCATATTGCTGATCAATTTCAATTCCAAAGGTATTAAATGGACAAAATCCCACAATTCTTAATCGAGTTGAAGTCTGGACTAAGGGCATATTGAAAAAGTTCACATATTCACAGGCTTTAAGATTTGTACCCACCCAGTCACCATATGAATCAAGTCATATGCTTCGAGATCTATGCACAACATTAGCAATGGGAGACTTACATTCTGGAAAAGTCAGGCTTCATTCCACCAAAGTCAATGGCAAGAACTGTTGTTTGTTTTCAAGAAATTTTTGTGGAAGTCATGTGTGTCTGCATTGCTGCCCTTCATACTGTCTCCTGTCCTTCACTCTGCTACAACATACCGCAGTCTGGATCCGCAGTCCTGTATTAGGACATGGCTTTGCTTGCCTCATATTTAGGAACTGATGTCTTGAATACTGTGCCTCTCTTTGCTTATTTTTTTAAAGTTATTCACAGAAAGTAAGGACCTGATGACGGAAACTGGTCTAATGAATGCAGATTGTTATATAATTATATATTTTATCTCCAGATCTTTAAGAGCTGTAACTGGCACACATTCTGTCCACAAAATTCAACAGAAACTTGGTGTTTGTAGGCTCTCTTTTCTTTTCTTCAGAGAAACTCAACAGCTTCTACTGTTAAGACAAAAACTAAAGCATGAGGTATTAATGGGCCCATGAGTACACACCTCTGATGACAGCATTGATAGAGGTCTTGAGGACTGTCAGGCCAGCAGAATAAAGAATCTGTCAGAAGGTGGCACTTCCTGGTGGCAAAGACCTAATGGATGAGATACTATTGCAGATTTGCAATTACAGTATGCACCTATCTGATAAATTTTACAGAAGGTAAACTGTGTAGTTCTTTTCATCAAATAGTGTAACTAATGTTACTTTTATTTTCAAAATTATTTTGTAAGGCTCAGTAGCAAGTCAAACCTGTTAATTTTGACATTGTTTCAGTAATTAGTTATGGCTTTTGCTACATCCAGACCTCTCAACTGAGCATTCTTATTTTCAGGCCTGATTTACCCTTGCACATGATTTACCTATGTCCTTATTTCCAGTTTTGATTTACCCCCTTTACACAATTTTCTGAATTATGTTATCACACATGATTTTAGAAGATGTTTAGCATACTACATGATAAACATACAAGTGGTACCAATAAATTAAAGAGGGCACACATCTTACATCTCCTTTTTCAGTTGCAAAAATAATGTGTGGTAGAGTGTTTTTTTTATACAGTTACTTGACATCTACAGATTTTACACTCTCTTTGATAATGTGCCTATATTTTTTCCATAACTTTTATTACTCTCTGATTTTTGAATGTGTTTCTGAGTAGTATTCCACATTTCTACTGGAAACGGGAACAGTTATTTACTATTTGCGATTTATATTTTATGCTAATTAGATATTCAAAATTTTGGCTGGATGTACCTGGTTTTCGAGGGCTTTTGTTCCTGTTATCAATGCCTGCAGGTTGAGAGGTGTGGCTCCATCATCCAGCTTTGATTCACCTTGTGTCTCCCTCACTAGATTAATTTGCTGGTGTCAAGTTCTATTCCATAAGAATGGTTTACAAGCCTTAGGCTGCCTACCAAGAAAGAAAATGTCTGGAGAGCATTTCTATCGGAATTTCTTTCAAGGACTTTATACTTAATGACATGACTTGACTGTTATTCTGACAACTAGTCTGTCTCCCTCCCTCTCTCCAATTCTGTGCTGGCCTACACTTCTGCTATCACACTACTGATGCTTCATTTCCAAAGGGTTGCGGAAATGTAACAGAATATCAGCCCCCCCCATTACCAACACCATCAAGTCGGAGACCTATGCATAAGGAGTTCAGGGTCCTTTTTTTTGCTAGTTCCAGTGACTTGGAAAAAGTTCCTGACACTGAGCCATGATTACAGAAAATAGGAAATATTTTTAATTATACCATGACCCCCCCAAAACGTGCACGCTGATTGGCCAGCGTGCACATTGTAAATCGAGTTATACTAATGGAAAAAGGTCCGGTCGCCCGGACTTTTTTCCATTAGTATAACTCTACTTTTAAAACACTGTCTTGCTATGTTAAAAGGGTTTAACATAGTGAGACAGCTTTAAAATAAGCAACGGAGATCTCTGTTGCTTATTTTAAAGCTGTCTCGCTATGCTAAACCCATTTAACATAGCGAGACAGGTTTTAAAAAAAAAGCAACGGAGAAAGCAAGATCTCCGTTGCTTTTTTATTTGCTATGTTAAATGGGTTTAACATAGCGATACAGTTTTAAAATAAGCAATGGACATCTCCGCTGCTTATTTTAAAGCTGTCTCGCTATGTTAAACCCATTTAACATAGTGAAACAGTAAAAAGCAACGGAGATCTTGCTTTCTCCGTTGCTTTTGCTACAACTCTGATGTACTGCGCAGGTGCGCAGTACATCAGAACTGCCGCGATGCCAGACATCTGAGGAAGGGCAGTAAACAGGCATTATACTATGCCATTGTTTAAGAAAAGTAATAGTTTCTTTTCTTAAATAATGTCATGAGTATAATAGCAATAACCACTTCTGGGTGTGGGCAATGCTGTATTTACCCACGGTTGTCTTTGTTTGGTTCCTCGGGCTTTGCCCTCGGGACCAAACCACGCCAACCGTGGGTAAATCCAGCATTACCCACACCCAGGCATGGGTTATTGCTATACTATTCATACCTGTAGACTTTGGTTATTGCCTTTTACTTTTATAACTGTTGTGTAGCATTTGCTGTGTGTAATTGTTTACTTTAGAGGATTTATGTTAGATTTGACTATTGAATGCATGTATTTATAAGAATATGTGCCTCACTGTATCATTATTATTGCTAAATAATGGTGTGCAATAAAAAAAACTCCACCTCCTCAAACCTGCCAGTACCATGCCACCTTCTAGATGCACTTACTTATTTGCCAATGGGCAAAGTACTGCACAGTATTCTATCTGTGGTGTAACATTCCTTAATTTTTCTTTGTAAATCAATAATCAGCCAAGATAACACTGCAGATGTTTCAAACCATATAGGGATTACCATTTTCCAAGGATAATTAACTTTGTAGGTCCCAGGCTTGTTTATAGGTACTCTATTATTATGTATGTTTCCATGAATGAATTTTAGCAAATGTGTCACTAAGTTTTAATGCAATACATGTGAATTTATGAGATTTTCATATTAAATATTTTCTTTTCCTGCAACAGGTACATCTCTTAGAGGTCCTCCAGGCCCTCAAGGATTTCCAGGAGAGCGAGGTCCAAAGGGTGACCAGGGATCCCCTGGATTGTCTCTTCCAGGGATAGATGGCCGAGATGGTGATCCAGGACCCCAAGGACCAAGAGGTCCTCCAGGACCCCCAGGTGAGTTTGAAAAGAGACTTAGAATAATCTAACTCTATTCTAATTTTAATCAACAATATATGAAATTCTCCAGTTTTATCTCAGCTGTAATAAACCCTTCTTTTACCCATTGATACTTTCATTCATCTCTCATCCATCTTAAGTCTTAGAAACTATGGGAGACGTAGTGGCTTTGTATTTATATCAGCCATTTTTATTCACTTTCCTTAACTGGTCTTTATTCACCGGTTGAGTTGCTATAATGCTCTTTATATAGGTAACATTGTTTCTGTCAATACCAGATTGTGTGTAGTGAAATACTGAGCTTCTGGACAACATGTTGGCCACAGTTAGTTTTTATCTGCATGCTACTTTGTCCAAATCATAGGAATTATTCAGTGGAATCAGTGCTTTGTGATCAGTCCAGAGATGAAAGCTCTTTAGCCTAAGATAGTATCTTGAGAAGTGTTTGCATGCCTACACACACTTGTAAGACATACCTTCTCTATTTGTGAATATCTCCATTCAGTAACAGTTAGTATTCTGGTGCAGTAAGAAAAAGGCCTCAAAACCTGTTCATCCATTGGGAGTAACACAGCATCTAGGCCACAGCAACTGGTGTCAGCACCAAAGGCTGCTGGCTTTGTTAGATTATATTAGCCAACCACTGGTGCAGTCATTTAGAGTTAATTTCATTTGCTGAAGACTGGTTTGAGTATTCTCCATGACCATAGTGCATCTTTTTTTTCAATAAATCTGTCAGTGGATGTAGCAGTGTGGAAAGATCTGATACATATTTAGCCAAGAAGTTTATCGTGCCTAGGGCATGACATAACTTAGTTATACAGGTTGGACTATTTTATCTATGCCCTGACCCTGTTTTCATCTGCCCTGATTCCACTACACAAATGATACAGCCCAAATATTGACTTTCAGACTTCTCCAAACAGCACTTGTGTTTATTCAGTTCCAAACTTATGTTTTCAATAGTTTGGTGCACTGCCTCAAATTTTGAGTGGTGTCTCTTTATTTAGACCAAACACTAACACATTGTTCTTAACAACAACAACATCTTCATGCTCTTTCAATAGATTACTTATCTCTTATTGAAATATTTCTGGTGCTGAAATTATACCAAACAACAGTCTTCCATTGAAGGATTGAAGGTTGATAGCTTTTGCCTGTCTTTATCTAGGGGCATCTTCCAAAAAAACACTTTTAAGAGTCTAATGTGCAAAACATTTTGATGTTAACCAGCTTAGGTGTAATGTCTTCTTGGGTTGCTAGAATAAAATTTTTTCTTCTTACTAAATCATTTTACTTTTTCATTTCAATACTCATTCATATGCTGTCATTCTATTTTTAATAACTGAAGCCATAAGAGCACACCATTCAGTCAGTTCAGTTACACTCACAGTGACACTATGTGCTTGGATGCATTTAAGTTCTGCCTCTACTTTGGGAAGAAAGAAACTGCACACTTCAGCATGTGGTGCAGGCATATGGGGAGCATCTGTCTTTACCTTTAACCTCACAGGTTCATAGTTAAGCAGGTCATCTTTACTAAACAAAGCCACGTTCATTTTATTCATGCTGGCATTCAGCTCCTACTCACAAGCTGTGGCTTTGCTGATCAGATTTCTTATGTATGCACCTTCCCGCACATAAACTCAGAACTCACACTTGTGCCCTCTTAGGAAACTACCAGTTCACTCCAGTGTGCCCACAGGACTACATGTTTCTGTCTTGCTTCATGCAACTGCGAGCACTTTAAAATGCTTTTATATCCGGCATGCATAGCTCTCAACTTCTAAGTGCAAGAAATATGTACAAAACCAAGTATAATAGGGGACAAAAGTCCAAAATCAGGACAGATTTAAAATACTGTGCTTATAATGTGGCTAGAGTAACAGATTTTCTTATAGACATGCATTTTTCTGAAGGATATGAAATCTGACACTCAAATGTGTGCTATTAATTAGTGACTTGAATCCTCAGTGATTTGCCACAAAACCACAAAATGTATGTGGAACAGTCCAAAAATATGGACATTCTGCAAAAATCTGAACAGTTCAGAAGTGTCTCAGCATGTGATATCACAGTAACTTTGAATCCTGGGTCAATTTTAATGCTTACTTTGGGTTCCATGACTCAGGACTTGCCAGTCTGATTCTTTGTTTGGCATAACAGTCACTGAACTCAGGAAGAATGCTTTATGAACTCTTTTTCTCAGTTTAATTCTCAATAACATCATCTTTCATTTGCCTAGTTTTACAAATGACAGTGAAATGTCCCATCTTGTTGCATTTTTTACATCTTCTGCTAGTGCAATACACTGCTATGACTCAGCATATGAACAATTACATCTTAATCATTTGCCAAGCTTGCATCACACTGTTTCTCATACATGTTTGTTTTGCCCAGGACCATGTTTTTTACAAAATTTGCCACATTCTTTGTGTTTTCCTCATTATGTTTTTCCTCATACACATAATTTTTAGTATTCACATTAGAGTTTTGTCTCTTTTTTTCTAATAGAACATGTCTAGTATTACCTTTTCCAAAGTTAAATTCACTTCTGTCAGTAACTTTACTTCATTATCAGCCCTTCCCTCTCCCTATTCTATCTTTAATTTGTTCATCTTTTGTTTTGTCAGATCCACAGATTTCAGACAGTGCATACAACTGCCTAACAAAAGTTTCAATATGCTCTCCTTGATTTTTCATGAATAGTATTTATTTATTTTATTTTTTATTTTCACATTTGTTGACTGGGTTAGTCTGACTAGGCAGGAAGCCCTTTTTCAGTGGATGCCTGAGGAGAAAAGCTCCAGATTAAGTAGATTGCAAAGCTCCATTTAAGCAAGTTATAATAGACATTAATATACAAAGTTGGATACACATAGCTGCAGTTAAGCAAAAAATACGTAAGGCTCCAGTTAATCCACTTACACATATATATTAAATATACACAGTTGGTACACTTCAGCAAGGTTATGAGCAGATGCAGGTACAGTGATAGTCAAGACTATCAATTAAAGTAGAATAAGTTAGGTGAAAGGAAAAAAATGCAACATACAAATATAAAGCTACAATGTCCTACAGTGAAAAGAGTAAAAAGCGAAGGAGAGATGAATTGCTTAAGAAAAAGTGGGGACCACATAGTAGTTTAAGTAAATAAGAAGAGATGCAGAAAGTTGATAGGTAATTAGTAAGAGGTTTAAGTTGGATCATGGCACAGATATGACCGTGCATTTTGAAAGTGGGCTTTAAGTTCTTTTCTGAAGAATTTAGAGTTGGCAATAGACCATAAGTGTACAGGTAATTTTTTCCAGGTGCAACTCTTAAGGAGTTTGCCAGTGTTTTCCTTAGGCTTATATACCTCTATAAGGTGCTGCTTTGAGCTTCAAAGAGGTTGATTTGGAGTGTAATAGGAGATCAGGAAAGAAAGAGCAGGGCAAAAGGTGGGATTGTTAAGAATGGACTGAGTTAAGTACAGTTGGGGTAACTCTAGCCATTGGAAGCTTTTCAGAGATAGACAGTGGTGCAATTGATAGGAGTTATTAGCAGCAAATCTAGCGATTTTGTTGTAAGTGAGCTCCAGTTTAGACAGGTGATTGGTTCACAAGTTAGTGAGGATAAGAGCAGTATAGAAAAGGGCGCGGAGTAGGAATGCTTGAGCAAGACTGAGTTTACATTTTTCGGATACAAACTTTTTGTGTCTATAAAGCAGGCCTAATTTCTGCTGTTTTTTTAATACTTTGTGGAATATGAAGGTCAAATTTGAGCTGGTCATCTACTGTCACACCAATAACTTTAATATGAGTTTCAATAGTGATAGTTGTGCTGTTTAGTGATGTGACTCTGAAATTTGATTTTTGTGGTTCGAGTTTTTGGTAGAAAGAGGAGGAGTTTACTTTTCTTATGGTTTAGCAGTCATTGGTCAGATGTTAGCCATTTTTCGACAGAATATATAGATTGCTAAGTGAGTGTGTGTAGGTTGACTAAATTGTTGGAGCAGGAGATAATGGTAGAGTCATCAGCGTACTGTATTACAGTAGAGAGCAGACATGAGGAGTAGAGGTAGTTAGTAAAGATGTTGAACAGAAGGGGACCAAGAATGGAGTCTTGGGGAACCCCATTTTTTACTGTTAGAAAAGGAGAAAAGGAAGATAGCCGTTTGGCAGATCGAAGTCTGCTGGAGAGGTAGCTGCTGAACCAGCTTATGGTAGAGTTTGAGAGACTGAAGCTACTGAGTTTGGACAGCAGTAGTGGATGGGAGACAGTGTTGAAGGCCTTAGAGAGATTGAGGAATAGGCAGGAGATAAGATTATTATCATAAAAAGGAGAGAAATCAAGGTACCATCCCTGCAAGATGAGCAAAGGCAATAAAATGAAAGTTATAGCAAGCACAAGATCATAAATACCTAGACAGAAAAATAAAATATAACACAGGAGACATTGAAAATTCACATAAAATGCAAGTTTGGTCTTGGAAAGGCGAGTTCCTTTGAAGGTTAAGAATGTAATTTAGCAGTTTCTTTTCACAAGGAGAGGTCACCCTTTGAAAAATCTTTATAAAAATTCCTGGTACAAGGATTTTTAAAAGCTTACACTATTGTCTTTACTTGTAGAACAAAGTTGCTTTTCTTTTTTTAAAATTTATTTTCACCTAACTTATTAGCAGTGGTGTCAGTCACTACACTAAAATAAAGGGCCAAGTTCAATTTTCTAGTAAATATCTTAAGTTTAACAAGCTTATCACCAATATCTAAGTTTTTTTAGTAGGAATAAATGTAAAGCCTTCCTCAGAAAGTGAAAAATGCTGCTTGCTGACAGCTGACTTTAACTGAAAATTTTAAATTCATTACAGATAAGAACTAAGTTCATATATTCAGACTGATAGTCCAACTCTACTACTGCGGTGGTGGTGCTGTGGTAGCATTGTCACCTCACAGTAAGACGTTGCCCTGTTTGATTCTCAGCTAGAGCGTCTTCTGTGTGGAGACATGCATGAATGGGTGTACCTTCGTTGAAGGTTGTGCATCAGGGCCGGCAACTCGGCACATAAAAATCTACTGCCAATCATTAGCAAACAGGAGTTCCGTTGTGGCGACCCCTAACTGGGAAAAGCCGAAAGACATAACAACAAAGTCCAACTCTACTGCATTGTTCTACTTCTCTGTCTTCCTTTTCCATCCCCATCTTGTTTTTTCCCCTGTATTTTTATTTTATTTATTTTATTTTATATTTGTTAACTGGGGAAGTCAGACTGGACACATGTCCATTTTCAGCGGAGGCCTGGGGAGATAAGCTCCAAAAATACATAGAATACAAGGTCATTACACAGGATATTTGTTTCACTTCATGAGAGCCTTCATTGCATACACAAAAAGAGATGAAACATTCAATGTGGAATAAATTAAATTAAGAATTCATACAATAATCAATCATTGAGGTATAGAGTATCAAAAGAAGCAGTTCTTAGTATTCAGGAGACAGACTGACTGTGAGTAGCTGGGGTACAGAGGTATTATCTTTTTACGGGTTAGCTTGGGGAATGGCATGAGCATAGCCAATTATTCTGAAAATGTTTTTTCAGGAGTTTTTTAAACTGAGTAGTGGAGGTGATAGAGGTTGTATGGCTTGGTAGGGTGTTCCATTTTTTGGCAATGGTGCTGGCAAAAAGGAATTTGCAAGCATCATTTCTGTGCTTGATGACTGAGGTTCTGGTTGCTGGATCTAAGGGTTCTAGAGGGGATGTGTGGCTGTATGAGTTGCTGTAGTGCGGGGGTTAGGTTGGGAAAGTAATAGAGTTAGTGTGCAGTAGATAGTTGATTGAGTAGTAGCATATGAGGTAGCTCCAACCAGTTGAGCTGCTTAAGTGACAGACAGTGATGGGACCTATAAGAGGCTTCGGTAGCAAATTTGACAATTTTGTTGTAACAAGATTCCATTTTATTTAGGTCAGTTTGACGGAGATTGGTTAAGATGGGAGAGGCATATAAGAGGATGAATAGAAGATGGATCCATGCAATGGTTACTTTTATGTTATTAGTCATAAAGTGTTTATTCCTATAAAGGAGTCTGAGTGTTTTGTTAACTTTCTTGATGGTTTGAATGATATGGATGTCAAATTTAAGATTGTTGTCAATTTCAACACCTAGCAGTTTTGTGTGTGTGGTATGGCTGATTTGAATGTTGTCTTTGGATTTGATGGAGAAGCTATCACTTAGGGGTGGTGGTTTTCCTGGGCCAAATAGAATAAGTTTGTTTTTTTTGGGATTGAGAAGAAGTTTGATATTGGTGAACCATGTTTCTGTGAGGGTAAAGTAGTTTTGGGTTAAGGATTGAAGTTCATATAGTGTGGAGGTGGCACAAATAAGGGTGGTGTCATCTGCATGTTGTACTACTGGCACAGAGGGTGAGGATAAAGTGATGTGGTTAGTATATAGGGAGAACAGTAAGGGACCAAGAATAGACCCTTGAGGGACTCCTATGGTAACTGGCAATAGGGGGGACAGTTGGCCTTTCCAGAGAACTGTTTGCTGATGGCCTGATAGTTAGCTGTTAAACCAAGCTATAGAGGAGGGGCTTATGTTTATAGTAGATAGAGTTTTAAGAAGAATGCTGTGGTTAGCCATATCAAAGGCTTTGGTAAGTCTAAGAATATGGAGGATACAAACAGACCTTTTTATTTCTGTGGTGGTTAACTATATCTGTGAATGACAGAAGGGCTGTGGTGGTGCTGTGAGATGGTCTAAACCCATGTTGTGAAGCAGACAGAAGGTCATTATGCTTGAGGTGTTGTATTAGTTGAGTGCGAACCACTCTTTCTACTATTTTGGACAAAGGTGATAGGATTGCAACTGGATGATAATTGGTCATCTCTAAGGAGTTTCCCTCTTTGTGTAGTGGAATGATATGTGAGGTTTTCCAGGAGGTGGGTACTTTGCTTTCAAGCAGTGATCTATTTATGAGAATAGAGACTGGGTAGGCTGTGGCATCAGCTGATATCTGAAGGAAGTCTGCTGGTAGCTTATCAGCTGCTAGTGCGGTTGGTTCTAGTTTTTTGAGTAATTTAGAAATTACCCTGGTGGACATGGAGTGGAGGTTGAATTTGGGGATGTTGGGTTGAGTATTGAGATGGGTAGGGGTCTTTGTTGGTGTGGGACTACTGGTACTGTTTTGGGCATTGGTCAGGGTCTGGACAGTTTTGGTAAAGAATTTGTTGAATTGTATGGGAATGCCTTCAAGACTTCTAGGTACCACTGGGGATGGGGTGGTGGTTTTCCTGGGTGGAGTATGCCATTTAATGTGGCCCAGAATTTTTGAGGGTTATGAGCATGTTTTTCTTGCATGTTTTTATAGTAATTGGCTTTGTCTAGTTTGATTTGCTTTTTGGTTTTGTTTCAGAGTTCTAGATAGATTTGTCTGAGACATAAGGTTTTATTTTTCTGATACTGTGTCCAGGCATTGTCCCTTTCTTTCATTTTAGTTTTAGTCTCTTTGGTGAGCCATAGGGCATAGTTAGTTTTTACTCTAATAGTTCGGGAAGGTGCATGATGGTTTAGGATGTTTAGGAAGGTTGTATTGAAATGTTCAACTGCTTTGTCTAGGGCTAGTTGTTTTAGGGGGGCCCAGTTGACACTTTTTTAGCTCTTTGATGAAGTTTGTGGCTATAAACATCTTTTGTTGCGAACTTCCCTGAGGATGGGTTGGTTGACAGATTGTTAAAAATACCTAATTAGGTAGATTGGGTAATGGTCACTTAAGCTGTCTGGGAGACAGCCGGATAGGTGAGCTTGAGTGGGGTCAGATACTAAGATCCAGTCCAAGACTGATTGTCGTTTGGATGCTTTGTCATTTCTAGTGGGAGTGAGTATGGTTTGGGTAAACCTGTGGAGGTTTAGAAAGGCAGAGGGATTGTGGCTGGAACATTTTGTCCAGTCTATATTAAAGTCCTCTAGTAGTATGGTTTCATGTGGAAAGGAGTTTGACAACCAGTTAAGCAGGTATTCCAATGTGAGAGTTGACCTTGACCTAAGAGGTGATGAGCAACATTTATATGCGCAAGTGGATCTCACTGCATTTTTTTTCTTAAGGGAATAATTTTATTGTATTTGCTACTAGAATTTAAGACTCAGTGTAATGCGACAGTTTAACATTTCAGTATGATCTACCTAAAACAGATAAAAGGATACTTGTCATTTTGTATTGTTGTGATAAGCACCGCATTTACATTTTGTTTTCCTTTTTACCAACAGGACCCGTATGTGATTTGCCAGGTCCAGAGGGCAAAAGAGGGCCAGATGGGTTTCAAGGTGAAGCAGGAGAGAAAGGCAAGTGATTTTTAAGTTTAAGGCTTCTCTGTTTTAAAACCTCTGCATTTTGCTTTTCAGTTGTCTTCCAAGACAGTTAAATGTTTTTCTTTCATCTGGTGTGTGTTAGCAGGCAAGTCGATAGACTTTTCTGTATATTATATATTATATTATATTCTACTCTATTATATTATATTATATTATATTATACTGGCAACTCGACACCATAAAAAAAAAAAAAACAACTGCCAATTATTAGCGGACCAGAGTTCCGCTGTGGCGACCCCTAACCAGGAAAAGCCGAAAAACAAACAACAACAACATTACCTTGTTGCCTTTCAGAAGCATTTGTCAGAGAAAGCTTTAGGACAAATGTTATTACTTGAACAAAATGTTACTATTTGCTAAAGTTGGCTGCATCCCTCTCTCACTTCATCAAACACATAGCAACTACAAACTTCCCACGCAATGAAAGTAGTAAACAACGTATGTGGTCAGTAACTTTTTTCTTGTCTCTAGATGATATGCGATTTATCAACTGTTTTATCAATGACACTGCCTTTAAGATGTCAAAATGCTGATTGATTTGATTCCGGTTTCAAAATTGTCACACTGTGGCAAAAAATGCCTTTCTTGATTGCTCTTTGATTGATTTATTTATTTTTGATCATCAATGAAAACCATTAAGGATTTAGTTGCCTACTGTGGTTCAAGTTAATCTTGCAGTTTACAGCCTTACTTTTACCAAGCCTGTTACTGTAATCACATAGTCACACCTGGAAGAACAGTGTTTTCCCTTGTGCACTTAACGATTTAGCATAAATAAATAAATAATATTAGCACTGCCCTGTCTCTGCTGAATGATGGTCGTTTCTTCCCTGCTCTTGACGGTGCATCATAATTATTGCTGTTTTGCTGATTTTGCATTATGACTTAGTGTGGAAAAGCAGACTCCTGTTTTCCAGTAGAAAATTTATAATGTACATAATGTACATTACTAACTGGGGGCAAGACCAGTGATATAGAGAACATAACTGGATAAGAAAGCACTAAATCATTCCTTTCCAGTGGCCTCATTAGTACAAAAGTATCAGAAGTCACCAAACTGGATGCACAAGGAATTCCAGAAATGCAGTTGTGCAACACATGATTCATTGACTGTTTTCTGGATCAGTTCAGAATCCAGGAAAAGCAATAGAAATGTAATCTATCCTTATGTGTTGTAACTTTATATTATACATTGTTGGTGATAGGAATGGTGTTTTCAAATCATATAGAGGGTTGGGGGTGCACCACTATCTGTTGAGAAGTCTTTATAGAGAAGGATTTATTTATTTATTTGTCTTTGTTGTTCAGCAAAGTCCAACTGGGCATTACCTATTTTCAGTGGAGACCTGGGGAGAAAAGCTCCATGACTTTATGTAAATATTAACAGTACAGTTCAGCAGAATGGAACAGAATATGTGAATTGTGTTTCACCTACCTGCATTATAGCAATATGCAGTGGATATTTTTATACTGTGTTAATGAATTATTACCAGGCAAGTACTCCTTAAGGGTAGATTACCAGGAAAACCATCTTTCCTGCATATTCCATGGGGATGCGCACTTCATGTCACATAACTCACCTTGCCAAGTGCTGGTAATCTTTACTAAAGGATTACCATACCCTCACTGAATGATTTCCATGTTAATATGTGAAACAAGAACTCTTAGGACACTTCAGTCTATTATCAAAATATTTATAAGTCCTATTGATTTTAAAGAAAGTGTACTTTTATTGCCCACAATTAATGTTGGTAAAGCCATTTTACTATTAAGCTTGCACAAACATTTTTCATATCTCAATAACTGGCTCCCAGGAGCCCCAGTGATGCAGCTTTTGGTAAATTATTGGTATAAGACCCCGATGTTCCCTTCATTTCCTAGCTGTCTTACATTATACACCTCAGAAAGTTCATCATACTAAACCTTACTTCTGGCTTGATCTTACCAAGGTTTTGCTTTCACAGGAGAGAATCATGTCCTTCTTTTCCATTCATCATTAACATTTCCACAGAAAACCATATGCAAGCCAGGATTCTCCTCAGATTAGTAGTTTTGATACTCTGTCTTTCCATTGTGTTCTTGTCTGCGTGCATGAGAAGGTACCCTAGTGCTCACTGGTAAACCAGTAAGTCCAGCTCCATAGAGACTTGGGGGACCAGGTCTCCAGGTCTAATATCTCTGAATGTCTTGAATAAATGTAAGTGATGACAGAATTCTGATGTCCCTTGTCAAGGGATACTAATTCTATCCCATGGCAAAGTACAGAACATGAAAATAGAGACCCGTGAATGGAGGAAGGAGCAGAGTTTCAGTCACAGAAGACAAAAGCCACTGAAAGTAAGTTTCTTATCATAGTCTTTAAGGTAAGATTATTTTTCCTGTCTCTATATAGCTTTCAGACCTGTCTTCTGAAAAATAAATAGCAGTAGTCCAGACAGACATACAGATAGATAGACAGGCCAAAGACAGACAGTCAAATAAATAACATTATGATGCATCAGCAAACATTAATCACACAATGTTCTTTCCTATTAAAGAACGATCTCCCTTTTCAGCATAACCTAGAAATGTACATAGCAGTAAAAGACGTACTAAAGAAGTCAGACAAGTGGAAGTAATAAAAGCAAAAATCTTTCAGGAATGCAGATCTACAGAATCAGATTTTTTTTTAAGTTGAAAGAAAGAAAGAAAAAACTAACTCTTCTCCATTTTTTGCATGGCACCCAAGTTGCCAGGTTTTGCGGCCCTCTGTTCATCAAAAGTATTTTCACAGGGAGGAAATTCATGCAGACATTTCTTCTTTTGTGCTGCTGATTTTCCAATGCTTATCAGAATACAGAAGGAAGAACCAGGATGATTCTAAACAGTGTGATACAGGTTGAAAATATTATTGGCAAAATAGCATTTCACCGTACAATTCTCCAGAAGTTCTGTTTCCTCACCTTGAGAAAACAAGAACATTTTATGAGGGTGGGGCAGCACTCTACACCTACTACTCATAAAGACATCAATTTAAAAGATGAAAAAAATCTGAAAAGAGATTTTTTACCCTGAGTTTTACAAACTTATTATGCATGCTTGTTCTGCTTTAAAATGGGAGTTAATAAAATTTTATAATATGCTGACAGAAGAACAGTCAGTGTAATTAGAAATGAGTGATTCTGATATCATCTACCTGATCATACCAAATTTGGCTTAATTTGTACCAGAAGCTGAATGGAGCCCACAAGCACACACACACCCCCGCCCGGCCACTTCTTGCTTCTTAGAACCTATTGCACAGTCTTGTTTATCTAAATCTCAGGTCAAAAAAGCTTTATATTAATTTCCTAATGATCAGAGAGTAGCAAGGCATTATATATTATAGAATGACACCTGTATCCTTCAGAAAGTGGTCACCAGGACTATCTGTTTGACTAATTTAAGGAGTTTTGCACTTTAAACTGCACAAAATCCTTAGAACCAAAGGTAATGACAGCAACAACGCCAACAAGCACACGACCAGAGATATCACCAGGAACCGGATAGTTTTTAGAAACTCTACTTTAATTTGAACTTCACAAATAAAATGTGCACAAAAAAAGAGTTTAAAATCACAAATGCAGTCAAGCGCTTTCGCCCGGGCTCTCCCAGGCTTTTTCAAGACAGTGTTGTACTCAATGTGCATTCAATTTATATCACTTCCTTAGCCAATTATACAATTTAGTGTAATCTCATTGTTATATAGTTCTCTTATGTTTAAAGGTATATACTTGGTATAAACAGCAATTCCAAAAACATGGGAAATGAGAAATACATCAGCAGCAGCAAAAACAACCTATGAAAGACTTCATAAATATTTTCTACCATCATTACATTTTATATCATTTATATAATATTTTAATAGCATTTCATTTCATTATATTACAATTGTATTATAAGGGTCCCACTTAATTAAAAACTGTTTTTAAAAATTCCTTTTGAAATCACATTATGTTACTATACGATGAATCTTAAAATTAATCATATAAATTTAAACATAATTATAAATATTGTATATTAAATATTCTTATGTGTAAAATAATCAACTTTAAAAATCTTAATAATTAATCTTAATTAATTTATGAATCATAATATTAGGTAAAATAGTCAAAGAAATTCTTTAAAATATAAATTATAAATTAATACCTTCTTGCCATTGGATATAATGCTTTAAATCCTGTTTATAAGTATTTTAAATCCACTTTATTAGGACTATGTTAGGTATTTACAAAACTGAATCCTTTCATATTAGTTTTAATGGTCACCCCTGAATAGGAATGACCAATTCATGAAGCTTGCATTCTTTAAAACCTTAGCATTTATATTGTAAACCATAATTGTTTGAAATACCTTCTATAATTTGGCCCTACGTAACTTAAGAGCACTGTTAATGCTGATTGCATCATTAAGCCCTGGTGGTCTTGTTGCGTTTAGTTTTATTTGCCACAACAGTTCTTTGTATTCCAGGGATGCTTCCCAGTCCCCCCCTCTTACATTGTAGGAAACTTGTTCAAGGACTAAAAATTTTAAACACATGTTCTCACAAATTAAGGAGTGCTTATAAAATGCATTAGATTCTTTCTTATTTTTAACTTCATACATATGTTCATACACTCTTCTTTTTAAAACCCTTTCCGTTTTTCCCACATAAAAACTCATACAGTGTTGGCAAATTCCCAGGTAAACTACTCCTTTTGAGTTGCAATTAAAATGCCCTGATGGGAACAAATTCATGTTTCTGGACTTTAAATAAATGCCTTTCTTGTCCAGAATATAGCAACATTGACTACAAGCCTTACATTTGTAAGTTCCCCTAATCTGATGATTCTCATTATTGCTGGTTGGCATTTGCTTTTCTAGTAGTTCTTTAAGATTGCATTCCCTTCTTCTAACAAAATGTGGTTTGCTTGGGATATTTTTCTTCAGATCTTCATTAATAGAGAGAACTGGCCAACATTTGGCTATAATGCCCTCAATTTCCACACTGTTTTTGTTGTATGTGTATAGAAAAGGTAAATTTTCTGATTTGTCCCTACTTATATTGCTGATATTTTGCTGGGTGGTTATAACACCTAGTAATGGGGAAAACTGTGTGGACCTTTTTTGGGAAATTTCGTTAAATATAACCTCAAATATACTGTTTGGGTATCCTTTTTCCATAAAAAGATTTCTTAAATATTCACATTCTTTTTGGTATAATATATCAGTACTACAGATTCTTGATGCTCTTATTAGTTGGCCTCTTATAATTCCCCTTTTTTGAAAGAACGGATGATTGCTCTCATAATGCAACAGCATATTTGAGTATGTGTCTTTTCTAAAAATGCAAGATTCAAATTGCTTAGATATACTATTTTTCCTTAACAATATGTCCAAATAATGTAGCTCAAAAGGATTGATTTTATGTGTGAATTTTAAAAAGCAAGTAGAACAATTGATATATTGCATAAATTCATCAAATTCATTAATATTGCCCTTCCACAGAATACAAATATCGTCTAAGAATCTTTTATAATGTACAATGTATTCCGCCCATTTTGTTGAAAAGATAAATTCCTTTTCCCAAAAATGCAATACCAGGTTTGAGTAAGCCGTGGCACAAGGTGTACCCATTGCCACCCCTTTGTTCTGCTTAAATAATTCCCCATTGAAAATAATGTAGTTATTTTTTAAAACAATATCCATAAATTCTACTATTAAATTAATAACTTTGCTACTGAAGCCTGATTTTTCAATGAGTATCCTACTAAACCATTTCATTCCTATTGTGTGTGGAATACTTGGGAATAAGTTTACAATGTCAATTGTAACCATATAATTGGTTACTTCGTAATATGCATTTTCTATCCCTTTCAGAAATTCCCATGAATCCTTACAAATGCATTCTATAGATGAAAGCAGTTTTTTGGTTGATATATCAATGAATTTTCCTAGAGGTTCAGTAATGCCTTTTGCCCCTGCAACTATGGGTCTAAATTTCAGGGGATCAAGGCCTTTATGCACTTTCGGAATGCCAAAAATAATAGGTGTTAGGGGGTTTTGTACTAACAAATAGTTAAACAATTTCTCATTAATGACTCCTTGCATCAGATGATACTCTAGCATAAGCTTTATTTTTGAATACGCCACATTGCGTTCATTAACCGAAATCTCTGTATAATTCTCTGTATCATGCAATATATTTGCTATGTGTGCTTCATAATCATGCCTATACATAAGCACTACCCCCCCTCCCTTGTCGGGTTTCATGGGTCTGATTTCTTCTTTTTTAAGAAATGTTATGGTTTCATAGAATTCTTTGGTGGGATTAGCAGCCCTGTCCTTTTCATTCTTAATTGTCAGTTGTCTAAGCTCGGATTCTACCATTTCTTCAAACACCTTCAGAACAGGGTGAAGGGGAGGATTAAAGGTACTTGTTCTTTGTAATGAGTCTTTTATGTGCTGTTTGCCCTTAAAATAGATGTTCAAATTTAAATTTCTGGTAAACAACTTGACATCCAAAATGGTCCTTGATAAATTCAAAGATTTGTCAGGTACAAAATGAAAACCTTTTTTAAACAGCTTAAAAAACAGATTATTTACTGCGACATCCGTATAATTGTAGATAGAAAAATTCCCTTGTTTAGCAACTGTACAAGATGGCAATTGTATAATTTCTATATTTAAAAAAGGTGAATCTGGAGCCACTATCTCCTGAAATTGTTCCTCCCCTGGGCTGACTGGTTTGTTTCCCTGTATAACTGTCTCCCTGGGGCATAATGAAAACCCTGCTCTTGGGCCTGATTGTTCCTTTGGGGTGGTATTTCCCTTCTATTTGGGGTAGAAAATGAATTTTGAACTCTAAGATTCTCATTATACCTTCCCCTCGATATGTTCTCATTATATCTTCTAGGAAATGGTCTGTCCGCTCCCTTCGAAAAAACATAAGCAACTCCATTATTATACTCTTGTAAATCTCTTTCCAGTTTTCTCATTTTTCTTTGTACTATTCTGTCACAATGATTGTCAACTTCTATAAACAATTTTTCATAATCCCTTTTAATACTGGAGAAATTAATGTTGTCAGTAATATTCGTGTTTATAGCATTAATATCAGCTAGGAGCGAGTCCGCTCTACATTCATAATCAGATACCATAAGCTTCAGCATTTCCATGCCCATTTTATCAAACAACACAGTAATGTCTTTAAATAATTTGGAGCCTGGAGCTGCGTTATTAGGTAGTTTGTTAAAACGCAGCCCTTTTGGTATTCGTTCCACCCTAATGCATTCAGTTAGGTACTCTATCTCAAGTTGTACTGACCTAAATGAGTATACTTTACTGTTAAATTCAGATAGCAGTTGCTCTAGTTTAGCATTATTAGAACAGCTACTTTTATTAACATGTACAGTACCTTCAGCAAACTGAAAGTGTTTGCTTGTCCATTTTTTAATATTAAAATCCATTGGTTTAAGTCCTTGTTTTAAAGATGGTGTGGGACCCGCTGAATCTTGTTCTCGAACTGTATAGCACGCCACATTGGATTCCTCCAAATTTTCTGTTAAAGCATTCCTCTTACGTTTTACCACTGGTATATTACAGTCCCTTGTTTCATTACCGTCTCGTAGTTGCTGCTGGTTGGGCGGTAAACCTGTTAGGATCCTTCCGTTATCGTTAAGCAGTAAGCCACTCAATTGAGTAAGAAGACACATGGATTGCTTGAATTCGCCTCTGGTTACGGGCGCATCATCCGAATGCTCGTCGCCATCAGTGACGTTTAAAATTGTAGGTGTGTTCATAAAGTCCGTACTTCCTGGATTCTCGGCCATGCTGATACAAAATACGACACAAAATCCTTAGAACCAAAGGTAATGACAGCAACAACGCCAACAAGCACACGACCAGAGATATCACCAGGAACCGGATAGTTTTTAGAAACTCTACTTTAATTTGAACTTCACAAATAAAATGTGCACAAAAAAAGAGTTTAAAATCACAAATGCAATGTGCATTCAATTTATATCACTTCCTTAGCCAATTATACAATTTAGTGTAATCTCATTGTTATATAGTTCTCTTATGTTTAAAGGTATATACTTGGTATAAACAACAATTCCAAAAACATGGAAAATGAGAAAATACATCAGCAGCAGCAAAAACAACCTATGAAAGACTTCATAAATATTTTCTACCATCATTACATTTTATATCATTTATATAATATTTTAATTGCATTTCATTTCATTATATTACAATTGTATTATAAGGGTCCCACTTAATTAAAAACTGTTTTTAAAAATTCCTAATATTGGGTAAAATATCCAATGGCAAGAAGGTATTAATTTATAGTTTATATTTTAAAGAATTTCTTTGACTATTTTACCCAATATTATGATTCATAATTTAATTAAGATTAATTAATAATAAGATTTTTAAAGTTGATTATTTTACACATAAGAATATTTAATATACAAAATTTATAATTATGTTTAAATTTATATGATTAATTTTAAGATTCATCGTATAGTAACATAATGTGATTTCAAAAGGAATTTTTAAAAACAGTTTTTAATTAAGTGGGACCCTTATAATACAATTGTAATATAATGAAATGAAATGCTATTAAAATATTATATAAATGATATAAAATGTAATGATGGTAGAAAATATTTATGAAGTCTTTCATAGGTTGTTTTTGCTGCTGCTGATGTATTTTCTCATTTCCCATGTTTTTGGAATTGTTGTTTATACCAAGTATATACCTTTAAACATAAGAGAACTATATAACAATGAGATTACACTAAATTGTATAATTGGCTAAGGAAGTGATATAAATTGAATGCACATTGAGTACAACACTGTCTTGAAAAAGCCTGGGAGAGCTGACTGCATTTGTGATTTTAAACTCTTTTTTTGTGCACATTTTATTTGTGAAGTTCAAATTAAAGTAGAGTTTCTAAAAACTATCCGGTTCCTGGTGATATCTCTGGTCGTACACTTTAAACTGCAAATAAATGCATGGAAGCTTTCCCACATTAGGTTGGCTTCAGTCTGGACTATCATGTTTCCCTAAACACCCAACACTGCAAACTGCTTAATGAATAAATTGGTTGCCCACAAACTGCAGTGTCACCTTTTTTATTTAGCTCTCTACTTTTCAAAATCATTAATCAAGGCCAGGTCCTACCACTAAAATCAAAACTACAATTTAGAGAGCAAATCTACTCACCAAAGGACAACCATGATGTCTCCATTTGCCTAGGTAAACCCAGATTTAAGAGCCTTCTCTAAACTAAGCCCATTTGTGTGGAACCACCTCACTCCAGAAGTTGGACGGCAAACCACCATTCAAGCCTTCAAGGAGGAAATAAGAGACCATGTAATAAAGGAATCATTCTCTACTTGTTTCCATGACAATGGCTAGTAAATTCAGTGCACTTCACTAATCACCTAATTCACACAATTCCTCTATTGCTGAACTGTGATTGCCTTATGTGTATAATGTAAGTGATTGAGTTAACTGTTGCTGCTTTCATTGTTCAGACAAATTATCCCAGTGTAAACACCACCTCATGTCTCCACTGAAAAGAGGGCACTGGTCTAGTGGGAATAACCTGGTGAAGAAAGAGTAAATACATAAGAATAAATAAACAACTAGCCACAGCGAAG
>NC_056735.1:1455962569-1455985069 GCF_019279795.1 Protopterus annectens
AATGGAGACTGGGGTACAGTACAGATCGGGTAATTTACCCTTTTCCTCAATGTAGTGTGATCTCGGTGTTGGTATATATATAATAAGCAGGGGGTGTGGGGGGCACAGCCCCTCACATGGGGGCTTTCCCCCTGCAAAAATGTAAAAGGACACATGGACTTTTGAAACTGGAAGTCTAGCATGTCAAATGTCGATCGTCATGTTTATCATGTTCAACATTTAGGCAAAATTTTATTTTCATTTTCGATATTATATTTCAATCTTTTGAGGAAAAATGTTCTGCCTTTCAACATTTCAGTAGTAAACCTGTTGAGCCACCTGCATACTTTATAATAGTTGCTTGTTTCAAAGCTAGATGGAGATCATTGTTGAATGCACTGAATAAGACGGGATCTAAAACTGATCCATGAGGGACACCCACTGTAATAAGAAGGAAAGAGATGTAATTTTTCCAATTTACTACATGTTGCCTATTTCAGACTTAGCTGGTGAGTCAAGATGGTGATGTTTCATATATTCCTAGGCAAGCTAGTTTTTGAAGAAATTTCTTGTGGGATACCATGTTGAAAGCTTTGGATAACTCTAGAAAAGGTGTTAAGACTAAGTTTCCTGAGTTTCAACTCTGATTAACAAATGTTATGAAACTAAAACAAATCTACATGTATTATGAAAAGGACAGAAGCCATGTTGTACAGGGGAAAGGAGGCAGTTGTCAAGGAGAAAGCTGAAGAGATGAGACTGGATACATTTCTCCAGAATTGTTGAGATTAGAGACACTGTGGCTATAGTCCTAAAGTTTGAGAGCTCATTTGAGTTTCCACATTTATGGAAATGAATAATTTAGTGCCTTTTCCATAGGACTGGGAAACAGCTTTCAGTGATGGAGTAGCCGATTAGGATAGAAATAGTAAAAGCTAGGGCATCCGCAGCAATTTCAGATGTTATGTTACCAGGGGTAAGGGTACTAGGTTTTAAGGTTAGTAACAATGTTTTCATTGTAGAAATTGAGACTGGCTTGAGTATTTTGGAAGCTAACAAAGGAGTAGAGGAACCTCTGTTTGCCTGTGCCAAGGGTTAAAGAAGAGTGGTTACTGTACGGATGAAGCAGGTAGTGAATTTGCTGGCTATGCTGTCAGTTTAGTTAGTTGAATCCAGTATTGGCTGTGTTGGTCTACCAGTTTTTAGCATTTGATTGACAGTAGTTCAAAAAGCTTTGGGATTGTTATAATTTGCTGCATGTATATTAATATAGTATTTTTATCATTTTTTATTTGGTTTTACTGGAGTTTCTGAGATATTTATGTTCTTGATGGGCAGCTATGGTTTTAATTTGATTCCATTTTTCAAGCCTATGTCTCTCTGTCTCTCTTTCTTTTTCTTTCGTATGCAGTTTAGTACTTTTTAGATTTAGGGTGTTGGATTTCATTCTTATGGTACTTATTATGGCTGTTTCATTTAGTATATTAAGGAGTTGAACAGAACCACGACTTCAAGTGGAAGATTTGAAGAAGCCACCAGTTGTCATCACTGACAGATGCTTTGTTATTTGGTGACATTTCTATGCAACCTCCCACTAACACTTACAGATCAAACTGGCAGTTGGCTTAGATGATTAAGGTGCTATTAATGAGCTGTTTCCTGTGGTCCAGTGGTGCAAGGTTTGATTCCCTCAGCTTCCATTGGCTAACTGTGTGACTGAGCAAGTCACTTAACCAAACACTGCTCCCAGCTCCCAGGCTAAGTCTGAAAAAGTCTATGGAGATCAGTGCTCTACTTCAGAAAACAAATACAAATAAATAGACCCAGCACAGTCCCACTGATCACACCTTTCATCAGGACATAATCTTACACTGTATGCTGTTTATTTATTCTTATGAAGTACATAGCTTCGTCCCCATTCCATATCCTCTTTCATGTTTGAGATCATCTAATGGAAATGTTTAAGGACTTCACAAGTCTCTTTCCTTCTCTACCATCTTTTCCATCTATTTCTATAGCTTTGTCTATTGATACTGGCATTGGTGTCTTTTTTTCTTTTTGAGTATCTTCTGTTACACGACTGTAATAATCTAATAAGAAAAGCTGCTTATTTATTTTTACTACCTCTTTTCAAACTGAGTGGAGCACTCCCTGTAATTCTTCCTTAAATACCTCTAGTTTAGACATTTCCAGAATATCCAAGTACAGCTTTCATCGTCTTCGCATCTCTAACAGCTGTCCAGGGTTCTTGTAAAGATCTTAGTTAATATGACTAGGATACAAAAGTAACAGTTGAAGCACTTCCTCATTGCTTTTGTGGCATGTCTTGGTAAAATAAGATGTTAGGTCAGTCCCTTTCTCCTACATCTCCTTGTTGTTTCCTTCTCAGTCTATCCTTAATTTTTGCTACTGTGGCGTCTGCACCTGACCTACAGAAATTAGGCTCTGACTCCTTTCTTAAGCTTCTCCTGTCTATCTCTTCTATCAGCTTTGAGAGATTCACTACTCCTTTCATGTTCTGAATGACTGCCTCTGCCTCATTACCATTTCAATGTATTCCCATTCTAGATCTGTGGGTAGGTCAAACTCATCAAACATCTCATTCTGTTTTTTAGGTATCCTTCTCCTTCATACTTGTGATCAGTATTTCACTCTACCTTGTCTTGTACCCCATTTCTATATTTTAGTTTGTATCTCTTATCTTCTGTCAGCTACCTGTGGCAAACTTTTTTCTTCCATTCCATCCATTTCCTTTCTGTTATAAATTTACCAAATCCACACTGTATCTCCCTAACTCATGTATGCCCCCTTCACTTCACCATACAACAGAGGCCTTCAGACTCAGACTTCTCCCTCAGTGATAAAAATCTGAGCAAAGTGAAGTGGAGTAGCCTAATCCTGATCAGAGAGCTGAAGCATGTATGTGTGAATGGGAAGGTGTGTGTGTGTGTGTGTGTGTGTGTGTGTGTGTGTGTGTGTGTGTGTGTGTGTGTGTGTGTGTGTGTGTGTGTGTGTGTGTGTGTGTGTGTCTATGTGCATGCATTTTTGCTGCCTGATATGGTTGTGGCTGCTATGAATGGTGATGTCAGGATATCTGATCTTGTTGTCTGTGCTAGCATGACTGGCTGAAGTTTTGTAAATATTTGTAAATAGTTGTAGATTATCTTGTGTTATACATGCCAGCATGACTAGCTATAATTTTGTAAATAAGTTTGTTTTTTGATTATTACTTTGATTTATGTAAGATGTTTGAATCAAACAGTGTTCTTCTGGCTGACCAAATGTACATGCTTTTTAAAAAGAATTCTGAATGAAGGTTATGCCAGTCAGCTGACCTAGATGTGATGTCATCATGTGCCAGAGCTGAAAGGAACAGAATCTCCACAGCAGCTGTTTTGTTTACTTTTTAAAGTCTGAGATGAGAGAGTAGAATTCTCATAACAGCTTTCTGTGACTTTTAAAAAATTCTGCTATAAAAGCAGGTTCTGAGTTAGTTAAAGTTGGAGTAATAGTTGTAGATGTTTAGTTGTTCAATAGTCAGTTGCTGTTTTCCAAATCAGTAGTTATCACTCAGAGTTTTCCAGAGCTGTTCAGCAGAAATAGTAGCAGTTGATATTCCAGTTGCTGAGGACCAGACAACAGCCTGAAGAGTGGTTCGTAATTTAGAAAGTACTTTTAATAACCTGAGAGTGTTTATGTTTATTGTGATAACACCAAGGCCACTCTGAAAAGCCTCATTTGGGGACCTGGAGTGAAACATATAGTCCACTCCCAGGTTTGGAGCCTGTTCCCAATGTACTCTTAGGGGAAATTGTGTATTTCTATCTCTGCTTTCAGTGACGTTAACTTACTGGAGACAGTTGTAAGGATTGAGGCTCCTTAGTTACTACCCTGGGTTTAAGAGGGGTCATCACATTATGCCTGCCCTTTTTAATCTCCCTAAGACCTCCCTGATAAATTACAGGTGCTGTTGCTAGAAATGACAATATCATCCAAATAAGCAAGTGCATAATCTCCTGTTCCTAATAAAGTATGATCTACTAACCTCTAGAAGGTTGCTGGGGCATTCTTCATCCCAAAGGGCATTCTTGTAAACTCATATGATCCAAACGTTGTTACAAAAGCTGACCTCTCTATAGCAATTGGAATCAAGGGTACCTGTCATTATTCCTTGGTCAGATCAATAGTGGTCAGATACTTAGCCCCACCTAGCTGTTCTAAAGCTTCATCTTTTCTAGGCATGGGGTACACATCTGTCTCTGTATAACTGTTTAACTTTCTGTAGTCTATGCAGAATCTTACACTACCATCTTTCTTTGATACCAATACTACTGGGGAAGCCCAAGGACTACTGGATTCCTAGATTACCCCCAGCTCCAACATCTCCTTTATTTCCTCCTTCAAAGTCTGTTTGACTCGCTCAGTCACCCTATAAGGAGCTTGCTTGGTAGGCCTTTGGGGTCCTGGTTCCACATGGTGCTGCACTAGGTGAGTATTCTGCTGTTGGGCTACTGCTAGGTTCTCCTGGGCCAAACCCATGAGCTCCTAAGCCTTGTCTGAAGTTTAGAACATACGCTACAACAGGCCCCTTGTGGGACTTATGCTCACCCTTCCACTTATCATGAATCAAATCTAAAGGACCTCTTATGCTATGCCCATAAAGCAACTCAAAGGGTGAAAAGCCTGTAGCTTCCTGAGGTACCTCTCTGTAGGCAAATAATAAATGGGGCAGATATTTGTCCCACTCCCTTTTAAACTGGTCTGCAAATGCCTGTAGCATAGCCTTTAATGTAAAGTTTAACTTCACCACAAGACCATTAGTCTGGGGATGGTAGGGATGTTTTTTAGATGCTTCACCCCATAATGCTTCCACAGACAAGCCAGCAGGTCTGACATAAAGTTGGCACCTCGGTCAGTCAGAATCTTTCTCAGAAAACCTACCCTGCTGAAAATTTCTAACAAGGCATTTGCCACTTTCTCTGCCTCAACAGAACCACTGCCTCAGAATATCTGGTAGCATAATCCACCACTACCAGGATATACTTCTTTCCTGTAGAACTTGGAATACTCGGAGGCCCTACAATATCCATGGTTACCCTCTGAAATGGCTCTTCAATCACAGGCAAAGGCATCAATGGAGCCCTGAGCTTGTCTCCCACCTTGCTTACATTTTGGCACTGTTACATGTCTTGCAGTACCTCATTTTATTCTTTGCAATCCCAGGTCAATAAAAGTTTTGCATAATGCATCTCTTAGTATGTGTTATGCCCATATGGCCTGCAAAAGGAATGTCATGGGCTATGGCTAGAAGTGCTAGACACTAGAGTCTGGGCACTACCAACTGCTGTATTACCTCAACCTCTAGCCCTCCCTCAGGAGTACCAACAATCACCTCTGTCCTTGCAATCACCATGTCTACTGGAACACCAGTGCCAACCAGCAGCCGTGGTTCACCTTCAGGCTCACTGCTACAAAGTAGCTCCCTCCCTGAAGTAACCACATCACCAGCCCCAGCTTCAGGCATAGGATCTGTCTGGGTCTCCACCAGGCTACCAGACCTATGTGCCTGTCTCCAAGCTTGACTGCATGTCACTGCATGCACTCAAGGTACTACACTATCAAAATCATTCCCTATTAAGACATCTGCAGGGATATCCTCAAACACACCTACTTGCTTGTTCTCTTTTCCACCCTTCCAGTCAAGATGAACTCTTGTCAAAGGTATTTGGAATGGGGTCCCACCCAAAGCTCTGACTGGTATGGTCTGCTCAAGTAAGTACTGCTCTTCCTTAGCCACTGCAGGCCTCACAATGGTTATATCAGAAGCTGTGTCTCTCTTAGCAGTGGTCTGTCTTCCATCCACTAAGATAGGATACAAATTTTTGAAATAATTTGGCACCTCTGCTGTTTCCAGACAACTTATCACTGGCATTCTTTCATTCTCACTTGCTGGCTCCCTCACCTTTTGTTTCTCACCTTGCTTCAATGGACATTTGTATCCTATGTGGCCCCTCTGATAACATTTGAAACATATAATCCCTGATCCTTACCATGTGCTTGAACTAGTGGCTTCACCTGTTACTGGTGAACTCTGGTGGAGTGCCCCCATGGGTTCTCTTATGTCCATGGTATCCCTTTCATATGCAGTGGTCTCCTACTTGCCAATTAGAGATTCCCTTTTCTCCCCAACTCATTTGCAGAGTTACACTCTTTGTCTGCCAACGAGATCCTCATGTCCTCAGGCAAAGTGCTGAGAGCTTGTTCTCTCACCAAAACATCTGCCAGTTCTTCAAAAGTGGTGACCTTATACCCACTCATCCATCTGTGAAAGTAAGTACTTAAATCAGCAATGTAATCACATACACTTTCATCTGCCTTGTCTCTATGTTCATAAAACTTTTTTCTATACATTTCAGGAGTTAATTTAAAACAATCAAGTAAACGCTGTTTTACATAATCATAATTCAAACACTCAATATCAAACATTTTAGCAATTGCAGTAGCACCTCTACCATGAAGTAAGGGGGTCAGGAACCGTACCCAGAGCCCTTATTTATGGCTTCTGGGGTTCGGTCATTCTCTTCCCCATTACCTCCATGACCATGTTGAAGGGTTAGAAGCTCCTTTTCATGCTGTCTCTGCCTCTTCTTGTCTTTAGCTCCCACTTCCAAATGTTGCAGTTCATACTGACACTGTCTCTCTCTCTCTCTCTCTCTCCCTTTCTCTCTCTCTCTGTTTCTCTCTCACTCCTCAGCTTCCAGTTCATGCTGATGCTGCTTTTCTCTCTCTCTCTCTCTCTCTCTCTCTCTCCCTCCTCAATCTCCAAACGTTTGGCTTCCAGTTTGAGTATTTTTAATTCCAGAAAGATTTTTAAGTCTTTTGTAGAAAAAGTGAATTGTCTTGCCTTGGAAAGCTGCTTATTTCCAATGACAATCTGGATATCCTCCGAGCTGCTGGTCTGTTCTGCAGCTGCAATTAAGGCTGAGATCATTGCTTCCTTAGTCAGGTTGGCATGCAGAGGTCCTTTGGCTTTGCACACCTTAACCAACTACTTCTATAGTCCTCTGCTGATATATTTGCTAGCTGTCACTGACTAAACTGACTAAAAAATAATTAGAATTGTTGTGAAATGAAACTCTGTATGTTTATCTTGTGGCTGTTGAGAGCAAACACCTAAGTGACAACTAATCACAGGCTACTAAAGCTCAATTAAAATCCTACCACTGCTGCCAAATAATGTGACAACCCCACTTAAACCTGGGGCCGTAACTAAGGAGCCTCAATCCTCACTACTGTCAACAGTAAGGGACCGTCACTGAAAGCAGAGCTAGAAATACACAATTTCCCCTAAAGAGTGTACCAGGAACAGGCTCCAAACCTGGGAGTGGACTATATGTTTCACTCCAGGTCACCAAATGAGTCTTCACACTAACCACTGTAGAGCACTGTGTCCCAGTTCTAGGTATTTGACACACTCACTCATAAATATTTGATATTCATACATACAAACACTCTTGGGAAAGACTGACACAGTTTTACCTACTATGTCCTCTCTTTCCCAAATTACAAGGTAACAGCTTCCACCAGTCAAATACCACAATACCCTTCAAAAGGTGTGTTCAATTATATTGGGTAAAATAAATATTGATGTAAAGGGTAGATGTAATCCAAGCAGTAAGGCTTTTTGGAGTGGCCCTGGTGTTATCACAATAAGCATAAACACTCTCAGGTTATTAAAAGTACTTTCTAAATAACCAGCCACAATAAAAGGTAGTAAAATATTTAATAAATAAAATGATTTAAAACATATATACAATGAGTAACTGATTCCAATAAACCACAGAGTTTCACACACAGAAATTATGAAAATAACACTGTAGGATAGGTTTTACACTGATTGTAGAAAAACTCTAACTATCTAACTGTAGTTCCCAAACTGTCTAAACATTCAGTATTCATATTTTCTCCATCCATAATCTCCACAGTGAGGTTATCAGACATTTCTCACTTAATGAGATGTTGCTCCAGTGGGACTCATATTGGTGGGGTCCATACCTCCCATCCATACCGAATTATTTGCTTTTTACCGAGTTTTGGGGTCCAAATGAAGGGGTGTCATGATTCCTGAGTGGCACCCCTTCATTTCCGATTTTTTCCCTTTGTTTTTCAATTTTCAATCTGTTGGCGATGACATCATCATGTGCGTGATGACATCAGCAGTGTCAGGGCTACCAGCTAGTCGGAATTGAGCTCTAGGAGCATCACACGTCAGCGCCATCAGGGCTACCAGCCAGTCGGAATTGAGCTGAAGGAGCTTTACATCCTGCATTCATCATTTCCGACTGGCGGGAACAGAGTTAATGCAACAGAGTTTTATGGTGGATAGAGTTCTATATGCGATAGAATGCAACAGAGTTTTATGGAGGATACTTGTTTATGCAAGCGGGAATAGGAACAGAGTTTTACATGTGAGAGGGAGTTTTATTTATGGATACTTGTTTATGCGAATGGGACTAAATTCCAACTGGCTGCCGCAAATGGAGAGAGCTAATGGAAATTCGAGTGCTTTATGGAGAGAGCTGACAGTTAAGAACTAAGTAAGGTAACTGGCTTAAGGTGTGTGTGTGTGTGTGTGTGTGTGTGTGTGTGTGTGTGTGTGTGTGTGTGCGTGTGTGTGAAAATGCCACCCCATTCAATATACCTGGTGACTAGAGGTACTAAGACTCAAACCCTGTACCTTCAGTACAGGGTAAAAAGAGCCTAATGTCCCTACGCACCACCACTTGTGAGCTTTGCCTAGGTTTTTTGTGCTAAGAGTCGAGAGCTATAGTGAAAAGTGAATTTGTATTCCCCCAGGTATTTTCTGCTAAGAGTTGAGAGCTATAGTGGCAACTGAATTTGTATTCCCCAGGTTTTTGTTGTTGAGTTGAGAGCTATAGTAAGAACTGAATTTGTATTCCCCCAGGTTTTTTCTGCTAAGAGTTGAGAGCTATAGTGAGAACTGAATTTGTATTCCCCAGATTTTTTTGTGCTAAGAGTTAAGAGCTATAGTGAGAACTAAATTTGTATTCCCACATTACTGGCTTTGTTTGTCCAGGTTTTTTGTGCTAAGAGGTTGAGAGCTGTGGTGAGAAGTGAGAAATGAATTCACTAAATGATAGCCAGTAAGTTTCAGTCTTCCTATTTTTCAGGAAGCTGCAGATTTAGCATAGTGGTATGTTGCTCTGACTGTAGTACATAGAGTCCTGGGTTCAAGACTTACTAGTGAAATGCATGATGGTAACACAACATTTTATTCTAGCAACTTTACAAAATTATACAAGCAATGTTTAAAATGTGTCCATGGTTTTTGACCTTTTGCCCCCCCCAAAAAAAAATGAAATTGAAAATGTGTCAGAAGTTGTGCACAATGCCTATAGCTTACACTGCTGTCATTCTATTTATAATGTGGGTGTGGAAGTAGACGTTTATGATGGAAAATGTTCTGAATTGGGCAGTTTTGGCATTATTGGTTCATGCATTTTGTTTCATTGCCTACAGTACAGTCTACTGGAAAAATGTTTAAACAATAAATTTATAATGCACTCTGTCTAACAAGTATGCTGTATTATACAAGGAATATAATTTAATAAAGTCAGGAAGGTGCATCAAAGAAAATAACACATGTACATTTCTTGTTTTGTGTGCAAGAGGCCAATGATCTGAAAACAGCCCAAAGGTAATCTTTATCCACCACTGACCAGATGCATTTTCTTTGGATGTGGTGTGGGTTTCAATGCTGTTTCAATGAATGTAAGCTTCAAGGGCAGACAAATTTTAATGCCAAGTCTATTTTCATTGTGAAACAGTATTGCTTTTACCAGATGTCAGTGTTTGTGCATTGTTTTGCTGTAAAAATAAAATCCAAGTAATCATTGTAGAAGTAAAGCAGTATGCACACATTAGTGTTTATGGTAAATAGGGTGAAATAGCCAGGTAATGGGACATTGGAGTGGCTGCAGGGGGACTCTGGTGCCATATTTTGGTTGCCTGTTCTTCAGTTTGCGTTTGAAAGTTGGTATCCCACAATTCCATTTGAGTGAGTGGGGTTATGTAATTATGTATGCAAATCAGATGTTAATCAGTGTACAAATTTGTACCTATTTTTCATGGGCCTTGTCCAAATTTTTGATGTTTCTAGGTTGAGAGGTATGGTGGGGTCATTAAACTTGCCAAGATATCGGTGGTCTAGAATCTAATTAACTCAGCAAAGCAAGATGATACTCTTACTTCTACAAGGCAAAATAAGAATATATGTCCACTCTTCAGGCTGCTGTCCAGTCCTCATTGAATAGAATAGCAACTCCTACTTTTTCTACTGAACAGCTCTGGAAAACACAGAATGATAACTATCTGGAAAACAACAACTGACTACTGAACAACAACTAAACAATTCCAACTACTCCAACTTTAACTGACTCAGAACCTGCTTTTATAGCAGAATTTTTTTAAGTCACACAAAGCCATTATGAGAATTCTACTCTTTCATCTCAGACTAAAAAATAAACAAAACAGCAGATGTGGAGATTTTATTCCTTTCAGCTGTGGCACACAATGACATCACATCTAGGTCAGCTGACTGGCATAACCTGCATTCAGAATTATTTTCTAAAAACATGTACATTTTGTCAGCCAGAGGAACAGTTTGATTCAAACATCTTACATAAATCAAAGTAATAATCAAAAAACATAAACTTATTTACAAAATTATAGCTAGTTAAGCCAGCATGTATAACACAAGGTAATCCACAACTATTTACAAGTACTTACAAAACTTCAGCCAGTCATGCTACCACAGATAATAATATCTGATAACCTCACTGGGGAGATTGTGGATGGAGAAAATATGAATACTGTTTGTATGTATGCCTGTATGAACCTATGTGTCGAATGTCTGTGTGTGTGTTTGTTTGTGTCTTTTGCCATTATGTACATCTGTTTGTCTATTTGTGATGATGTGGGGTGTGCCTGCATGTGGTCTGGTAGAGCTTCTGCTGCTGTGTAGCATACATCATAGGATGCTCAAAAAAGCAGTACAAAATTGTTCCAAATGAGTAGCTCATAGTCATCCACATTTCTCACTTAATGAGATGTTGCTCCAGTGGGACTCATATTGGTGGGGTCATTAAACTTGCCAAGATATTGGTGGTCTTGAACAGCTGGGTCTCTAATGTCTTTGAATGCAAGGCAGAGATCTCCCCTCAAAAAATCTGTCAGACACTGAAAAAATGGATAGAGCCTCCAGCCTCTCTTAGTAGTGTAGTGACAAGCTTTTGATCTTTTTGGTTAAGAACCTTTGAGGTCTTTCTGATTGCTTGATATGTGTAGTGAGATACATCCCAAAAGGGACATTGTACTCAGTAACTGGTCTGATCAATGTTGAGTATAAGAGAGAGAGATTACCTACTTATATATTGATGATATCCTTCTATTAATTAGCTCTGCTAAATAAAAGGATTGCCTTACAGTCATTGGCACATGATGATCAAAAGAGAGGAGATTGTCAACCCAAGTTCCTAGGCCCTTGACTACCTTTTCATTTTGCAGTTTTATGCTATCTAGACAGTATGATGAGGAAAAGGGTTGTTCACCTAAAGTTATGATGATACACATTTTAGCATTTAGTTTAAGTTCATTTTTAGTTTAAGCTCATTTTTACTATGCCAGGAGTTCACTAGAGAGAATTCATTCTTCAGGGTTCAGGTGTCAACATACCTCTCAATTGTACAGATTTTTGCAGAATGTCTAGATTTTTGCCTCATATTTTTGGTCCATTTTTCATAAAATTGTGGTTTTCTGGCAAACTAGTGCAAATCATTAAAGACTAAAGTTAGAAACTAATGACAGACATTTAAGTTTCAGACTTCATACCCTTCAGAAAATTCATGCTAATGCAAAAGCAGTTATTCTATCAACTTTCTAAGTTTGTAAGAGCAATATTTAAAATGTGTCCCCATTTTGGGCTTTTGTCACACTTTTATTTATGGCTTTGTCCAGATTTCATGTTCTAAGAGGTTGAGAGGTATGGGTGTCAGAGAGTGTCAGAGGTCTTGGCTCACTGCTTTTAGATCTGCAAAGTAAATGCCAAAAAGGAGAAGATGCAGTACAGAGCCTTCAGGAATGCCACTAATCACTTCCATACTTTCTGACAAAGTACCTGCAACTCGCACTGTACAGGTTCTTTCAGACAGTTTGTTATATATCTTACCACAAATAAGTCAATTTTCAAAGCACTTAGCTGCATGCTATCAAAGGCATTGTCCAAGTCAAGATACTCTATAAGTACCACATGACCACCATCTACCACTTCTTTAACCCATTTCTTAAGCCCCTAGAGTAGAGCAGTGTCAAGAAAACAATGTAAACATTTTTTTGCTGAATTGCATGTGTCCACTGAGGTAACAGATTTTTTTAATGCATTGTTTGTTGTGTGTTTTATGCAGGTGATAAGGGAGACACATGCTTTGAGTGTGGAATTGGAAGACCTGGACCACCTGGACCACAAGGGGAAACAGGGCCACAAGGTAAGAATTTAAACATAATGTCTAGTGTCACTGATGTCTGTATATTGTGTAGATCTTTGTCTGTTTCTGTTGTGGTCCAGTGTAGATCTGATGTTTTCTACAGTCAGAAATTAGTTTATTTTTATAAAGAACGTTGCAGTACTAAAACAGTTAAGACTGACTCACAAATGAAGAGGATGCAGCTGGAAACATCTGTTTCTTAGGGGTAAAGGACCTTGTCTCTCAAAAGTAAATGACAGCCTCATTCAACTCCTGTTGCGTGTCCATTCTTCAAGCATTAGAGGGCATGCATGGCAAAAGTGGAGGTCAAACTTTAAAACCCTTCTGGGTTACACCTGAATGATAGCCCCTTTATGGACAAATTTTCCAGTGGGAGCTCCACATCTGCAGACACAGATGGTCTTCAAGCACAGAGGCCTAAAAACTGTATATAAATAAATAAAAGCAATAATCTGACCAGCAGAAAGACATCTCTACTACCAAAGGATTTAAAGATCAAGCCAATATTTTAGCAGCCTTCTCAATGATGTTGTGAACAATTATCCTGAAGACCAATTTGTTGCTAACTGAATTCTTAAAAAGTAGAATTCTTTAGCTTATTTGGTAAGTGGCCTAATAATGTTAAATCAGAGAAAGAATGTTATATTTTCCAAATTGTATTAATTGGCATTTGTTAATTTAGCCTATTAAGTGCCCTGTATTTTCAAGGGCATCTCTGATTTTATCTCACAGTTTTGCTATACCTCTCCTAAAATCCACGACTTTCTGAGAAAAGATGATAAATAGTCAATAAATCCCATAACTTTTTGAGAAAAAATGATGGATTAGTCAAAAAATCAGACTACTCACTACAGTTACAGACATATTTTACTTCAGGAAAAGAATAATAGTTGACGTTGTCTTAGGCTAGTAACTTTCTAAATCGGTAACAGAAGCATAACTGGCTGGGGTGAAGGGGCACTGACCCAGGCACAAGCTGCTATGCAGGCACAATCAGCAATACAAAAGAAAGAGTACCTGCATTGCCAACTGTTGTTCAGTGGTATTATTAACATGCATTGCTTTCACATAAACAGTTACCAATCGGAAAAGAACATCAGAGGAGCCTTTTTTTTTGTTTGTTTGAGGGGGTGCCAGTATATGGGGGCTGTTTAGGTCACAGATTTCCCTGGTTACTGCTCTGGTCAATACATGCAATATCAAAAACTTTTCCCGAATTTAGATCCTTTATCATTCGCTATTTTCACATGTCCCTGCTTCTGGACATAAGTGGTTGAGAGCTATAAAGTACCTTGTAAAATATAAAGATTTTCAAAATCATACTGTAGTGGTAGTGATGCAGTCTGTTTTATACCAGAATAAGAGGTCAATTCAAGTGTCTAAGCTAAATCAAGACAGATTTTGGATTTGTTATCTGGGTGTGGGCTAGTCCAAGGATACATTTCAGCCACAATCCATCACAAAGGTAAAACACAGCACACATTTTAAGAATAAACATCGCATTGATTCAAACCTAAATATAGGTGAAAACAAAACGTTCCTTAAATTTAATCAGAATGGAGCATCAGAGATCAATTGTAATGGGATACTTCATAGGTTCATAGGTCGACAATAGGCTATTAGTTATGAGTGCTGTGCTTCAATTGTGCACTCCACCCTTTCAAAGATGGTCTCACTGGTTATTCAAGGGGGCAAATTATTATAATCTATTCAGTCATTCGGCATGACCTTGAAAGTAGCTTGATGTAATCACTGTTCACATTCTGTCTTACCTCCCAAATGTCACATCATAATGTAATGCTAAGCTATCTACAACATATATATACATATATATGTATATCCCTATCTCTCTCCTTACTCTTTCCTGTTCCTTCTTCACTCTGTGCATCCTAAGCCTTTACCTGTTCCCCCACTATTATAGCACCCAACTCCCTCTATAGTAACTCACTGTTCCACCTGTCCTCTACCATCCACTTTATCATCCTATCTGACACTGTAGCCCAAATTTACCTAAAATAACACTGTAAATAGAATTACATCCAGCTTGGTATTAGATGGAGTCCAGCTTTATTAGACAGACTTCTACTATGTTGTTATAATGTTTTTGCATACTGATTATTGTATTAGATAAGCTCAAATATGTTAGGCAGACTTCTCCTGTTATATTTTTGCATTCTTAATATTTTATATGCTTATTCTATGCTGTAAACTACTTCCTGGTCTACTACTACTTTGTACTCACTTTTTCCAGGCCAAGCCTGAAAACGGTCCACCTGAATCAGTGCTCTAATCCAGCAGACAAATGGAATAGCTAGGCTATGCTTTATTTGATGTGTAAGGGAAGTTTATTCCAAATTTGGGAAGTATATTCTTTTAGGAACCCCTGCTGCAGTTAATTCCTATTTATTTGCTGATAGAGCAGGTATTTGAGGAGCCATTGGTTTTATGCAAGTGATGAAGATTGACTAAGGTAGGGTTTTTCACTCCACAGAAGGCCTAACCATAGGGCCCCAAAAAAAAAAGTCTGTAGGAGACTGACCACAGAGTGGGAACAGATAGCTGTGAAATTTAAGTCCTGTGATTTTCTTGGCTAAAAAATAATTGAGGTCTGTGAAGTTGGGATGTATGCTTAGAGAGGTAATGCTCAAGGAGATATTATATTCAATTACAGGCCTGAAAACAGATGAGTAAATGGGAGAATGTGACTTGTTTTGATGTAGACAAAATATCTTTGGAGATTAGCTGGGCTTAAGAGAATGATTTGTGAATTATGGTGAAGACACGATAATAAGTATTGCCAGTGTAGGTACCCAGGTCTCACGTAACTGTGTTAGATTAAGGGGCGATGGACATTAATGTGGTATGAGCTGAGGAATTCCTGTTTCCCAAACAGAACCACACTGCATTTCCTAACATTTAGTTTGAGACTCTGGTTGGTTTACCAGAAGATGACAGTCATGCCCCTGCTGGAGTGTCTTAGTAGCCCTACAAAAGGTGATGGCTGATCGCAGTCTGCAATTATCAGAAATGTTGTTATCCATACTCCTTGGGCCTGGGGTGGGATAACAAGAAAGTAGAAACCAAAAAGGAAATGCCCAAAGACTGAATGCTGGTAGACACCAGTGGTGACATTCAAAGGATGTACAGGCTACATGCGTTTTTCCTGATAGCCAAGGTTTTATGTTGAGCTGTGTTAGCTTATCAGTAATGTCAGTATGGAGGATTGTATCAATGGTTTTGACAAGGTTAAAACTGCTCGTCAGTACTGAGTGACTATCATCCATCGCTTTGGCAACTTTTTGGAAGAAGGTATTCATTTAGATTAGGAGACAGGCCCAGCCTTTGTCAAAGCTGAATTGATTAGGATCTTTGCAAAGAGATAGCCTGTACATTCATAGGTTCATAGGTGAATACTAGGCTAGCTGCAAAAAAGAGCCATTGTAAGCTTAGCTAATAACCCAAGGTCAGACTCAAGCCCTGTACTTTGTGTGTATGTGGTAAAGACCTTAACCATTATACCAAACCCTCCCCCCTTATATGTAGGTTAATGCGCTTGGATTTAATACACTACATAACTATATATATATATATATATATATATATATATATATATATATATGTATGGGAGCCCTTCATTTGTTCAAACTTTCCAGTGTTCGAAACTCATATGGCCGACACCATATGAGCGAACATCTGAAAGGCTGACAAATGATAGCAGAGATCCCGCTACAGTGCGGGACTGGGAGATTTCCCTTTCCTGCTCTATAGTGCAATCTCGGAGTGAGAATATTTAAGTAGCAGGGGGCTTGCCCCCCTGCATAACACAGTTTTACTGTGTTTACAGGTAGGTAAATGATGCTATTTCAGGATGTTGGTCTTTCGGAATGTCGATCATATGGTGTCGACCATATGAAAGTTGGCATTCTGAACAGTCGACATTCTGAAGTAGACCCATATATATATATATATATATATATATATATATATATATATATATATATATATATATATTACTTGAGAACCTAATAGGTATATAGTTCCCTGGATCAATGATGGTGTCAACCTTATACAGCAATATCACTTTGGCAGTGTTCCAGGCATCAGACACATAATCAGTGAAAAAACTGAGATTAAGACAGTTAAGATGAAGTTCACACAAGGTGTATTTGGTACTCATAAGGAAACTGTCTGGTACTTTATCAGAAACCATAACTGCAGTGTTTTTAGTTTTGGATAGAACTAATAGGACTTGATTAGGTGTGAGTCTGTGGAGGGGGAGGAGATCAATAGGGGATATGGAGAAAAAGAGGTGGTATGTGGTATAAAGTTGGCAGGGCATTGGGTATTGACTCAGGGTTGCAGTACATGGCAGAGCCATAACTGGAACTGGGTGAAGGAAGTGACTGCCCCAGATGCAAGCTGCTAGGGGGCACAGTGGTATGGGTGTGAAGTCGTACTATTGCTTTATGAAGTCATAAAGATATGCTGTTTCATAACTGAATGTTGGAACTGCATTTTTGGTCATGGCTGAACAGCATAAGCACTCAGTGTGTGGTAATATAACTTATCAAATTAGTAGCAAACAGCTTGCTGCAATTTCAGAGCTGAGCTTTTTTTTTTTTTTTTTATTCCTCAACTCTGAGGAGTACATGGTGTTGTTATACGTTTGCCAGAACAATGCTGGAAATTACTTCTAAGTTTCTTAACATTGTTGAAGAAGACTTAAATTAGTCTTTAATATAAGTAGCAGCCCTGTCCAGTCTTAAGTCTTTCACTTTTTTACTTGTTTAATTAAGATTCTTGCTAAACTGTATCTGTACTGCTTTGTACTGTAATGACGGGAAATTATTTTAAACAGCAACAAGCTTGTTCCTATTATTTTGTAATTGGTTAATGAAAGTGTTCTACTGCAACTGCTGAAAATTCCGCCAGGATTTGGACAGATGGAGGCAGCCTCCTCAATAAAACTGTTTAGGTGTGCATAGAAGGCTGAGGGAAAAAAGTGGCAGCTGTGGCAGTGGGGGGTCAGGAAGAGCAGGGTTAATTATGAACTTTTCCAGGTCACCTGACAGTAATATATGAAAGTTTAGCAATAGGTTATAATGTTTTGCAATGAAGATTATAGGTAAATCGTGTGTTGTTACCTTAAAAGCAAAGGGTTTTCCTTAGGTATTATCCCCGTGATTTGCATTTGGCACTTTTTATCTGAAAAATTATAGGACCAAAGGCTAAAAGGTGAAAATGCATTTTGTAACATAATTATTTTTAAATCCACTTTAGTGAATAATGGAAGTATGTGTTACTGATTTAGCTTGTCCTACCTTTTTAAATTCTTACCCTTCGTTCCAAGAATGTGCTGTTTTTCTGAGTAGCTGGACATGATCATAATCCACAAAACAATAAAAAGATCGACATTTTTAGTGATAGTTTTCTATTCAGTAAGTTCAATGCAAGCTAAAGATAACTCTTCAATCAAAAAACATTCACATTAGCTCATTTTGTTTGATTTTACATTGTCTGTAAACATGTTTTAATTAACTGTGGAATAAGAATACAAAAGGCAACCACATATTAACATAGCTGACCTAACAGCTGATATTTTTACTCTTTTGTTTATTTTATCTGAATTAATGAATTATGGCATAATTCACAGGTTTTCCAGGAGAAGTGGGCAGAAAAGGCGACCAAGGTTTTCCAGGATTTAAAGGACTACCAGGCCCCATTGTAAGTATTATGTCTGTCTGCCTTTCTATTACTTCTGTGATTAAAAAAAAATACATAATTTACTCCAAAACTTAATTTTTAATGCAGTTAGTGTTCTGCCATTAGTTATCACCTGAAATACAAAAAACATTAATGTGAGAAAGTCTGCAGGTGACATGGTAAGTTCATACCTGTGTAAATACAACAACACAAGTTACTTTACCCACTTCTGTAACATACAACTGTGACAAAATTCTTCTTTTCCCTGCCATTGGTGGAGTGGGTATATACCATATTATTGAAATGCCTTGCATGTTTTTCGATGGGCTGTTCTGTTATATATTATCGAAGTGTGTGCCATTCATGTTTCTATAATACTGTGTGTTTATGTGTAGTCTATTTGGCTTTTTCTACCCTTTGTCTTCTTCTTAGCCTGTCACTGCTATTATACTCCTTTTCAGCTGTCCGGTAGTTTAGTGTAGTCAGATATAATATATTATTTGCAGTGTCATCTGCATCTAAAGAAGAAATACAAAAGCTGCAGCGTCACAGGGAATCGCTAACACAAACATAAAACAATGATGGGGAAAGACATCCAAAAGTTTGATGCAATAATTTACAGACTAAAGCAGAAGTTCAGATACCTTTTTCTATAGTTAGCCAAAGTACTCCAAACTACTTTTATGTGAATAAGAGGGGTTTTTGTCCCCTGTTGCGTCTGTAATGTAAAACCTTGAGATCACTGTGCTTCAGGCATAAATACATTCCAGTTATCGTTTCAGATGTTCTCCCAGATCAGAATCAATGGGCATCTTGTTTTATTTTCATTTGTTGACCAAGATGGTGGACAAATCCTTAGAACATTTTCAGCAGTGGCTTGGGCTAGAAGCACATATATGTTGTGACACCATTCTAAAGTTATTATAATACCATACTGCAGCAATAGAGATTAGACATAGTTAACATTCATGTAACTCGAGCTAACTTTCATAACAGATGCATAGTTTATTTAGGTTCATAGGTTCATAGGTTCATACTAGGCTATCTGCCCTAGGGCATTTACAAGCCTAGCCAGAGTGTGTTTGGCTTTCGCCACCCATTTTAAAATGAATTTTGCTATGCCCTTTTTCGAGGTTAGTATACTGTGCATCTGTCTAACAGTGACACAGAAGTGACACTTGAAGTCACAGAAACAGTCATTGGAGGCAACTTTTTAGTTGTTAAATACAGGCTTATTTACAAGAGGAATTAAGTAAGTCCTTTTATGCTGCTTGGGAAGACATTAAAAAATTCAGTCCTAGAAATGATAGAAATGCTTTCTCACAGATACAAACACACTCTCATCACTACAGTCCATGTAAATGAAGCTTTTGAAGTCCGGCTAAGTAGTTCATTACTATCTCCATTTAGTTTCCAAACTAATTTGGCATTTACAAGTCTAAATCTTTCAACTAACTTTCTTATATAGGCATGTAGCTTCCTTCTCTCTCAAGACATCTCAAGTACAGTTTCAGTTCTCTCTCTCTCCAGACAACAGCTTATAAAACCTAGCTTCAGTTCTTCTCAAGGTCCTGCAGGCTGCCTTCACTCTCTCTTCACTCATAGCTGTCTAGAGAATCCTTCCCCAAAATCTTCCCCAAGATCCCAAAGGTCACAAATCATTCTTCCTTACAAAAAGAAGATAACATATACTTCAGGGGCACCTTATTTCCCTCCGAATGACTGAAAGGACTGTATTGTCATTCTGTAATGCATATATATATATATACATATATATATATATATATATATATATATATATATATGTATATATATACATGTGTATGTATACACACGCAGACACACACGCGCGCGCACACACACACACACGCACACACACACATGTATATGTATATATATATATATATATATATATATATATATAGAGAGAGAGAGAGAGAGACATAAATCTTGATATATGCACTCATACAGATATTTACATGTTTTTGTCAGCGCATGTGTGTTTAATTAATTCATCTACCTAAACATCTATCCTAACAAAGATAAAATGGAATTACTTCTCCAACAGTGCAGAGGATTAAGATAACTGTGTGTGTGTGGAGCAGTGGGTCGTATTGTGCCAGCCATGGTTTTATCTGTATTAGCAATTGCCGGTGAAACAGCAGCTTTTGTATTTTTTAGATGCTTAAGTAGCGTTTTTCTAAATTGTGGATATGATATTTGGGTCCTAATTCCATAAGACAGGTGACTCCAGTTCTCTGGAACTGTCTTGTTAAAGCATTTTTCACCTATGAAGTTTCCGGAGTGATGAGAAAAGTGGTAGTACTTTTGTCACTATTGTCCTATAAGTCATACGATAAGAACCTGATTTTAAGTTTACTTGCCCAGGAAATACACACATACTTGTACTCAAGCTTAAACTTCAACAGTAATAGGAGCAAATGGCTCTTAGAGTTACAGGCTTCAATCTAGCCATTGCCTCACTCAGTCCCCTTCCATGTGTTACCCCCCCTCCTGTGTTTTTCTCGTGCCTTGCTCAATGTCCAGCCCACCATATGACTAGCTGTGTACCCTTTGTATGTGTCCATCCACTGTTATCCCACAGAATTCAAATTTTAAGGGTTCCTTAGATGCTTTTCCTTTCTACCATACAGCTTCCCCAAGAAAGCAGTACAATGCAGTGAAGTAACAGGAGCTGTAGTCCTTGCTTATATGAAAAGTGTTGAAACCCTTTAAGTAACTTTGAGAGGAATCTTGGTACCTTCTGTAGTTGCATCAGTGTGAAAGTAGGTTACAAATAATCTGTAACTGGTCTGATTAGCTTTATATAGGGAGAGGAGGCAGGTACCTCCCGTGTCATGACTCAACCCCATAGAAGTGGAAAATCATTGTTACTATTTTGCCAGTGTTTAGTTGTTGCCCATCAATCTTATATACAACTTATAGGGAGAGGGTTAAACAAATGCCAGTATGCAGCATTTCTTGATATTAAAGTCAAGGATAGTTTGTCTCTTGAACTCTACAAAGGTTCTTTCTGTGTGCCATTTGTGCAGAATTTTGGAGTTGATGTATATAAGTTTGAAGATGAAAAAGGCCAACTTTAAGTTAAACAAACACAGAAACCTCTGCATTATTACCCCCTGCATTCTGCCAGGAAACAACCTATCTACTCTGGAAGACATATTATCTCAGGTATCAACCAACATCTCCCATGAAACCATTATCCTTCGAGACGTCAAGATAGACTGGCTGAAACTATATACAAATTTCCCCACCGATAGTATAAATCTCTTAGGGTTTTCTCAATTAATCCAGCACCCCACATTTATTAACAAATCCAACCAAAGCAGCTCAGTCATAGATTGGATATTAGTCTCCCACCCCAATAACTTCTGTGAAACTGCAACACTTCCTGATGCCCTCAGTGAACATCATCCCACTTTTACCCCCAGACTCATCTCTCAGCCTCACAAACAACATACTTTTAAAACTATTCATGACCTAGCCAACTTTAAACCACTCACATTTACCAATATTCTAAGCTATATAAATTGGAACATTCTTAAATACTTACCCCTAGGTGAAGCAGTTGAGAGATTTAACACCATATTCTGGGCTATACTAAATAGCTCCCCCCAGAAGAAAAAGAATTAAAAATAAATTTTCTCCTTGGTTAACAACTCCCACCAAATCAATGATGCAGGAGATGGACAAAACCTGGAAAATATACCAGGAGCACAAATCCCCTTTTAACCAGTCTCTCTATAAAGAACTGCATAATCTAGTGAAAAAAATTGTCATCAAGGATAAAAAAATCATACTATATAAACCCCCAGCAAACCTCTACATCCAACCCCAAATTAATTCTGGCACTCTATCAAAAAGATAATTCAATGGGTAACTAACTCAATCCCTAAGCCTTCCACCAACCACTCTAATGCTGATACTGCCTCCATATTCAATATCTATTTTATTGAAGGTATCTCTATTACCTACAGCTTTACCTCTACTCCTAACATCATCTCACCTCCTGCTACCTCCTCCCAGTCTGTTTTCTCCCTTAAACCTGTTCCAACATATCTTATTAAAAAGCTGCTTAGCAGACTAAGACCTTGCTCTCATTCTGTTGACAATCTCCCCAATAAATTCCTAAAATTGATGCAAATGCCTGTATCCATACTCATTAATAGATCTATTATTGAAAACTATGTCCTATACCTATGGAAGAAGCTCTTCATTATTATACTACACAAAG
>NC_056735.1:1455990069-1456150069 GCF_019279795.1 Protopterus annectens
TCCACATTAAAAGCTATATTTGTAATATCAGTGGCAGGCAAACAGGAGACATGCTTATAAGATATCCAAACCACAACGTTTGGCTTCTATTGATATGAAGGGGCACTGGTTATACCACAAACTGTCCCAGTGTGATCTACTCACACTGTCCCAAACTGTACATGCAGCATCCCTGAAAGGAAACTTAACTTCTACTCTACTATCTAGGATATAGTTGTCTCAGTCACTACTTACAAATCTTGACCATAGATGAGAATGAGAAAAAAGCCGAAAAGGGTAATTAAGAAGACCATTAGCTTCTCCTTGTTCGACCATCCTTCGGTTATGAGAAATAAGGTACAGTAGACTTGTTTAGATCTAAACTCTTTATTGCTAAATGGATGAGCACACGTGTCAGCAACAGTGACTTTAAAAAAGTAACACCTCAAGTCAGTCTGGTTGCACAGAACAATCCAGGGAGTGGTAGGCTAATGTTTACTATCTCATTTAACATGTTTGTAACCAATGACCAATGGAGGGCATTCAACCAGTGTCCAGCTAGCTCCAAGTGCCATTTATACACACAACCCCTTAAAAGAAAAAAAAAACATTAAATAGTTTGTGGTTAAATGTTTATAAACTATAAATTCTATTGGAATACAGTTTTTGTTGTGACTTTGTACTTTAGACCATATGCAGAGTTTTATATAGTTTAACAATCCCATCTGCTTTCACAAGGGTAAAATTAAAAACTGAAAATCGTGAGCCACTTGTTTATCTGTCCAAGAGTTTAAAGAAACATTATCTGTTCCATTTCAACCTGCTTTTTTGAGGTCTAACAGTTTATCTCACTACTGTGTAAGTGCTTACAGTGTGAAAGCTTCCTCAGTTTCTTCCTATCCAGAGAAATCATGCAAAAAAATGTTTAGTTTCTATAATATAACAAAATTTTGGAGTTTTACCCAGTTATAATTGAATGCCAGCTTTTATGATTCGTAGATTCATAGGTGTTTACTAGGCTAACAACCACTAAGGCCTTTTTAAGCCTAGGCATGCATCCCAAATCTCTGACAAGTTCAGATACCCTTGATAAGTGTAAGCATGGGCCTGGGAGATGAACCATTGAACCATTTACAGGTTACCTGTGTCTATTAGAGATGTAGGTGCCAAACCAGGGATCACTTTCCGGTTTCCCATCCAATTGTCCAAGCTGCACTTGAATTGGGTTAGGGAGTAACTCTGCTTCACATGGATGGGTAGCTTGTTGCATAAATGGGGTAGTCTCTGGGATACATACCTGTCTCTCCAGCAGGTCCTATTTATATCACAGGCAAAGTTTAAGTCTTTAGAATTGGTAATTCTGGTGCTGTTTTTTTATGGATATGCAGGAGGTCCATCAGAGTGGGGTCTGACAATGCCCTCTATGCCAGGCATAGATCTCCCATCAAAAGTCTGTAGGAGACAGAATACAGGGATAGGGCCTTGAGGCAGTCTGCATAAGATATTTTACTTATGCCCTGTACTGTTTAAAATCAAGTCCTTTTGTAACTTGGAAACTAATTGATTTGTCCATTTCATTGGACAATTGAAAAAGGAAAAGGTATTAAATGGGTAATTTGAATGTATATGCCTATCTGATGAAGTTCTTTGAGATGAAAACGCAAGGGGAAGTGTTTCTAGTGTTTGTGTGTTCACTTTATGGTGTGTCATGATTAAAGTACTTGTGTGTTGGATCTGCTGGTCTCCGGTGCCTACGTTTGGTTTATTGGACATGTTTTGGGCACTTTAACAACACATTTTCACTGTCGTGTAGGATTCCCAGGTAATAGTGAGGTAATTAAAGCCACCCATGAATATGGTATTGGTTGGATGGTTAGCGTTTCTAATAAGTTTAAATATATGGTATGAGTTTCCTGGGTCAAAAGAGGGGGACCTATAGCTTGCAAGGAAGTGATATTGAATTTTGGCTATGGTGATTTGAACATGGAGCAGCTCAAGTGCATTATCCTGTTTGACCAGCCTTGAAGTATATTTATTTTTTATGTAAATAGAGACACCTCCACCTTTAGTCCCTGCCTGTGAAGTAGCTGGCCTAAATGTGTGGAAGTCATTATAACCTTGCACTGCTGGTGTGCTCTCTGCAGCTTTAAACCATGTTTCAGTGACCGCAAAGACATCATCATTCTCTAGGGTAAAGACAGCTTCTAGGGAGTGGAGTTTTTTTGTTTAGACTCCTAGCATTCAGTGGTAATACCTTTAGATTTTCTTGGTTTTGATTTGCTATGTCGGAAGTACTTTCAGTTTGGCATTGCCTAAAAAAGGCACTATGGGGGAAGGCAATGTTTTAGCTAATATTTGAAAACCTAGAGGGGAGAGGTGCAGACCATCCCAGGCAAAGCAGTGTGGTCTGTTGACCATCTCCTTCCATGCTGAAAAATATTGCAACCCCTTAGAATGACACCAGAAATTAAGCCAATTATTAAAATCAATCATCTTTTGTTTGTATTGTGGCATCATCCTTGGAAAAATAAAATGCTGATCAATGCTAGGCTCATACCAGCCTGAGACACATATTCTGAGAGATCCATGATGGCTCTCTTTATATAGTCTAGGGCGGTACATCTTAGATCATTTACTCCCACATGGACTATGACTATGTCATATTGGTAATTGTGGTTCAGTGACCTGAATGGGTGCATAATGTTGTGGATCCTAGCCCCTGATAAGCAAATGACAGTGACTTTCTCCTTACTCGGTCTGGTGAGACATCAGTGTGTCTCACGATGGAGTCTCCAATGACTAGAATGTTGGATTGTGTGCTGGCTTACCTTATGGGCTTAGAGGTAGAGGCTCCATGAGATGTTGCTCTATGTGTTGATGTGGGTGTTGTCTTGAAAAAGCGCATTTGGGCTGCTGAGGGTATTTGTTATGTGTACTTCATCTAGGAGGTCTTTGTGGTTTAGCAAAATTACATTTAAGTGTCTCAGCATATGCAGGTTGATATGTCTGCTTGGAATTGTGTGTGATGGGTGCAGCGTGTGTACTACTGACAACCTTATTGACATTAGGAGTACTTTTATGTGAGAGCTTTGCTGGAGTGACATTGTGTAAATACATCTCTCAAGTACCATATCAATTTGTTTGAGAATTAACTGTTTGCCAGTAAACATGAGGCAATTTCTACATTGCCTCAGGATGCCCATATCCAGCAAGCAAGTAACGGAGACAGTAGGAAAGTTCATATCCATGGCAACAGACCCTTTTTATTGATTAGACAGTTAGAGCGAGAATAGCAATCACTGTCAGGATTATTCGGTTTGCAACTATGGGGATAAGTGCTTGTCACTGCAAACTAGTTGTCATGGTGTGCAACTAGGTTTTGCAGAAATTTCAGTTGTGCTTTTACAGGAAAAATGTCACTCAAGGTGTCTGAGTCTATACAGAGCACTGCCAAACACTTGAGGGGAAACTGATATGTAGACCCTGAAAATTTAAGGATGAAGTATTTAGGCAGATATTTTGAAGTTAGAAACAAGCCATAAATACTAAAAACAAAGAATTAGCTTGTCAAGAATGATGAAAAGAGGGGGAGTTGCATAGATGGCTACTGGCTGGCTACTACTAATGCTGGTCTCAAAACAGCTTCACTCTGTTGGGATACAATGCTCCTTTGCTTCTTCTCTCACCAGACGCAAAATGTTAATACCAATCCCAAGATGAGAAGCAGGCCACAGCCTGTTTGGTGATCCACAGTGTTATCCCAGATGATGCAAGGGTCTGTAAACATGTAGCCTTTTCCCGGTAGATGCCTTGAATAGCAACCAAACCAATCAGGAACATTAAGCACAGACACTAACCAGAAAGAGTCGAGAATCAATGCACTCTGCTCCTTCTCTCTCCAGGACCTGAATATAAGCACAGATTCCAAGCTGTCACCTATAAAGCAGTTGTTAGGCTTTCAGGTGATCAGTAGCCACCAGGAAATAAAGTCCCTGTACTCCTTCTGTCACCAGGAAAAAAGAGAAGCACTAATCCAAGATGGCTACTGAGAGGCAGAATGTGGGCTCAAAATGACTGGTGGTCTTGCAATAGACGTTTAAAGGTAAGATGAAAAAAATGGTTTATCCTAAACACTGCAGTGTGCACTAAGCAGTTAGATATGAAAGTGAATAACTGAAGTTTTAGCTAAGTGGAGAGCCACTATTTTTAAAAGAGCAAGATAGATTGAAAGGGGGTGTGCACTTTTGTGATCTGGTACTATGGAATACAGTGGGATGGCCAATAAATTTAAACAGTTGAAGGGGAGTGATTTCACAAAATGATAATTTTGTGCTTACTCACACCAGCCAGTACAAGGAGAGAGGGAAGGAGATGTATGCTCAAATTAACATAAGGGGGAGGCAACTAGAAAAACACTGGTGTTTATTAACACAACAGGGTGAGAGGGTGGGAAAAATTTCTGTCTGACTCACAAGAGACAACGCTGTGGTCTTTTTTCAAGTTTTAATATGCAATTAAAAGTAGAATACAAGTAAAATAGTGTAAAGAAAACAAATCACAGTGTACAAAATAAAAAAAAAAAAATAAAGTAATACAAAGTGCAAGAAATCAAAAGCAAACTAACCTTTCCCTCACACCAAGCTGTGGCAGAGTCTGGATGAGCTTTTCCAGTAAAGCCTTGAAATGCTTTATTTTACCCCTTAAGTAGAAGGCTTAGTTCCTAGCTCCACCCTCTCATTTCACAGATGATTAACCTTAATTGACCTGTTCTAACTTCTGTGTGACTCCTTAACTGACCTGTGCTAATTTCTGTCTGACTCACAAGAGTCACAGCTGTGGTTTCTGTTCAAGTTTTAATATGTAATTAAAAGCAAAATACAGGAAAAACACATTGTAAAGAAAACAAATCATAGTATACAAAATAGAAAAAGGCAATAAAGTAATAGAAAGTACAAGAAATCAAAAGGAAACTAACCTTTCCCTCGCAGCAAGCTGTGGTAGAGTCTGGGTGAGCTTTTCCAATAAAGCTTTCATCATAATTAGTATAGCCCTTGTGTTTTGCTTATCAATTAAACAAATTTTTTTTAACTAATGTAATGCACGTGTAAGCACTTCTGTGCTGTACTAGCTGCCTCAGATCAATCATATCAATAAAAATAAGTGATGAGGATGACACAAACTAAAGAAATTATAAATATTAACCAGAATAGGGACATGGATTAATCTGTAAACCAAATTCTTTGTCCTGGAACCCATCTCTTGCTTTACCACTGCAGTTCAGCTCAGTACGATTGTAGCTGCTTTCGCTATGAGCTTGTCAGTGTCACTTTCCATTTATCTTCATTTCTGGTCAAGACTTTAGGGTACTTAAACACTTTCTCTAAGTGTAGCATTCCCCTAACACACACACACACACACACACACACACACACACACACACACACACACACACACACACACACACACACACACACACACACACACACACACACACACACACACACACACACACACACACACACACACACACACATTATTTTATTTTTCTGTTTATTTGTTATGGGGAGACAATCCCTAGGATTCAGGAAAAAGTCTCACCACTCAGAGTAATTGGTCAACTTGAGTTGGTCAATTAGCATGACAAAAATAAATTCTGATTTGGAGATGGTTATTGCCACAATGAGAAAGACCTCACTGTTGGTTATTACCTTGCCTCTAATATGAACACTGTGCTGTTCAACCTGACCTCAGTGATGTTCTCTTTTGTGGTTCATGCATCAGATTGGAATTAAAAAGACCTGTTTTTTGCCTCATTATCATGCCTGTAAATTGAATACAGATCAGACCTGATCTCACTAGTGTTCTCCCTCGTGGTGCAGGCATTGCTTTAGCAAAGGCAGAGGCACACACAAACACATACACGCATGTGCGTGCACACACACACACACACACACATATATATATATATATATATATATATATATATATATATATATATATAAACACACACAAACAGACATCCACTCATACACAGACAAGCTCCCCCTCCCCCACATTGAATCACACTCACAAAAATACTCACCTATATATTCACATGTAGGCATCAGCACATGCATGTACCCCCAAAGCTAATTCCCCTATGCAGCCAGCCAGAAAGGCCTACATGCAAACACACACACACACACACACACACACACACACACACACACACACACACACACACACACACACACACACACACACACAGAGTCAGCCTCATTAATGCTTCTACAGACAGACATAGATACATTCACACACATATGCATGCACATTGACAGATTCCTACATCTGTGACTTTGCTGGACTTACTTCAATCACATATACTCATGTAGTGGTGAATGGGTGACCACAGTCATTTGATATTGTTTACTTTTCTTCCTAGAGTAAAATTTTACCCGGTTAACATTTATGTGGGAGAGAACATAGATAATTTGCATTAACAACTCCCCCAGACCTCCACATTATCATGAGACTTTACCAACAAGACTGTTCTCTACACTCACTGCATCTCTCTTTAAATCTTTCCTATACCTTCAGCCTTGCCATACACTTCTGTATAGTGCTCTTTCTATATCAATGGTTTCAGCAACAGTATATAATTAACTTCAAGTCACCAGTGAGTTTATGCTTTGCACCCTGAAGGCCTACCATGTTAAAGCATTCCTAAAATGTTACATCTACCTCCTGACAGTCTTCACATTAGTTGTTAGCATTAACCTTCCCCTGCTTACAATAGCCTAAATGAGGTCCTGGTGTCCCTTCTTAAAATGTCAAATTATTTGACAGAGCATCTCTCAGGCCATGTAATGGTCCTTTTTCAAACCATCTGTAGAGTATTGCCATGTTCTGTCTTTAGCTTTGCAGCCACTTTTAATCTGGCTTTCCAATGATAGTTGTCTACATCAGAAGACCCCCCCTCCTTTGAGAACATTGTCTAGAAGGCCAGCGTCTTTTGACTGACACTTTCACTTACTGCTGCTATCAACAGCAGCTGCTAGGATTACTACTGTTATTTTCATCAACTAGTCTGAAGATTTAGATAGTACATTCAGGCTAAATATCCCCAGCTTCACTTAGAATACATTCCTAATCTTTTTAGAAGTATGAGTTAAACTAGACTTGCACATACTCCTCTGACATATATATATTAGAGAGATCCTCAGTGCTTATTTATATGTTCTAGGTATGCATGCCCACCACTGTGTACGGTACAGCCAAATCATCACAAGTTTGCAGTGGTTTCACTAATCTGCATCTCTCTTCATCTGATTATTGAGAATATATGGCCTCAGGTCTTGTGACATAGCCACAAAAATTTATCATAAAATCCAGCTCAAGGAGCTCTGGTGCAATCTACACTTATCAGCCTCCACGTCTATGTGACCAGACATGGTGTCTAATGCACACAACCAATGACAAACACAGAAGAAAATAACTCTCCAATCAGATTTAGAGCAAGTTATTCTTCCTGCCAATCACACTTCTCCTAGTATCCTGCTTATTCTTCTTGTGAGTCCTGAAATGTCCCAGTGAGCAATTGCAAACAACTGTCAGAGTATCTGTCTTCATACCTTTTAACTACATTAGGAAAATTCTGCAGTGCACTTAAAAAAAGCTCCACAGCTGTGGTTTCTGTTCAAGTTTTAATATGTAATTAAAAGCAAAATACAGGAAAAACACATTGTAAAAAAAAACAAATCATAGTATACAAAATAGAAAAAGGCAATAAAGTAATAGAAAGTGCAAGAAATCAAAAGGAAACTAACCTTTCCCTCGCAGCAAGCTGTGGTAGAGTCTGGGTGAGCTTTTCCAATAAAGCTTTCATCATAATTAGTATAGCCCTTGTGTTTTGCTTATCAATTAAATAAATGTTTTTTTAACTAATGTAATGCACGTGTAAGCACTTCTGTGCTGTACTAGCTGCCTCAGATCAATCATATCAATAAAAATAAGTGATGAGGATGACACAAACTAAAGAAATTATAAATATTAACCAGAATAGGGACATGGATTAATCTGTAAACCAAATTCTTTGTCCTGGAACCCATCTCTTGCTTTACCACTGCAGTTCAGCTCAGTACGATTGTAGCTGCTTTCGCTATGAGCTTGTCAGTGTCACTTTCCATTTATCTTCATTTCTGGTCAAGACTTTAGGGTACTTAAACACTTTCTCTAAGTGTAGCATTCCCCTAACACACACACACACACACACACACACACACACACACACACACACACACACACACACACACACACACACAGACACACACACACACACACACACACACACACACACAGACACACACACACACACACACACACACACACACACACACACACACATTATTTTATTTTTCTGTTTATTTGTTATGGGGAGACAATCCCTAGGATTCAGGAAAAAGTCTCACCACTCAGAGTAATTGGTCAACTTGAGTTGGTCAATTAGCATGACAAAAATAAATTCTGATTTGGAGATGGTTATTGCCACAATGAGAAAGACCTCACTGTTGGTTATTACCTTGCCTCTAATATGAACACTGTGCTGTTCAACCTGACCTCAGTGATGTTCTCTTTTGTGGTTCATGCATCAGATTGGAATTAAAAAGACCTGTTTTTTGCCTCATTATCATGCCTGTAAATTGAATACAGATCAGACCTGATCTCACTAGTGTACTCCCTCGTGGTGCAGGCATTGCTTTAGCAAAGGCAGAGGCACACACAAACACATACACGCATGTGCGTGCACACACACACACACACACACACACACACATATATATATATATATATATATATATAAACACACACAAACAGACATCCACTCATACACAGACAAGCTCCCCCTCCCCCACATTGAATCACACTCACAAAAATACTCACCTATATATTCACATGTAGGCATCAGCACATGCATGTACCCCCAAAGCTAATTCCCCTATGCAGCCAGCCAGAAAGGCCTACATGCAAACACACACACACACACACACACACACACACACACACACACACACACACACACACACACACACACACACACACAGAGTCAGCCTCATTAATGCTTCTACAGACAGACATAGATACATTCACACACATTTGCATGCACATTGACAGATTCCTACATCTGTGACTTTGCTGGACTTACTTCAATCACATATACTCATGTAGTGGTGAATGGGTGACCACAGTCATTTGATATTGTTTACTTTTCTTCCTAGAGTAAAATTTTACCCGGTTAACATTTATGTGGGAGAGAACATAGATAATTTGCATTAACAACTCCCCCAGACCTCCACATTATCATGAGACTTTACCAACAAGACTGTTCTCTACACTCACTGCATCTCTCTTTAAATCTTTCCTATACCTTCAGCCTTGCCATACACTTCTGTATAGTGCTCTTTCTATATCAATGGTTTCAGCAACAGTATATAATTAACTTCAAGTCACCAGTGAGTTTATGCTTTGCACCCTGAAGGCCTACCATGTTAAAGCATTCCTAAAATGTTACATCTACCTCCTGACAGTCTTCACATTAGTTGTTAGCATTAACCTTCCCCTGCTTACAATAGCCTAAATGAGGTCCTGGTGTCCCTTCTTAAAATGTCAAATTATTTGACAGAGCATCTCTCAGGCCATGTAATGGTCCTTTTTCAAACCATCTGTAGAGTATTGCCATGTTCTGTCTTTAGCTTTGCAGCCACTTTTAATCTGGCTTTCCAATGATAGTTGTCTACATCAGAAGACCCCCCCTCCTTTGAGAACATTGTCTAGAAGGCCAGCGTCTTTTGACTGACACTTTCACTTACTGCTGCTATCAACAGCAGCTGCTAGGATTACTACTGTTATTTTCATCAACTAGTCTGAAGATTTAGATAGTACATTCAGGCTAAATATCCCCAGCTTCACTTAGAATACATTCCTAATCTTTTTAGAAGTATGAGTTAAACTAGACTTGCACATACTCCTCTGACATATATATATTAGAGAGATCCTCAGTGCTTATTTATATGTTCTAGGTATGCATGCCCACCACTGTGTACGGTACAGCCAAATCATCACAAGTTTGCAGTGGTTTCACTAATCTGCATCTCTCTTCATCTGATTATTGAGAATATATGGCCTCAGGTCTTGTGACATAGCCACAAAAATTTATCATAAAATCCAGCTCAAGGAGCTCTGGTGCAATCTACACTTATCAGCCTCCACGTCTATGTGACCAGACATGGTGTCTAATGCACACAACCAATGACAAACACAGAAGAAAATAACTCTCCAATCAGATTTAGAGCAAGTTATTCTTCCTGCCAATCACACTTCTCCTAGTATCCTGCTTATTCTTCTTGTGAGTCCTGAAATGTCCCAGTGAGCAATTGCAAACAACTGTCAGAGTATCTGTCTTCATACCTTTTAACTACATTAGGAAAATTCTGCAGTGCACTTAAAAAAAGCTCCAACTGCATGTCCCTTAGCTGGTGGCTTCCTCGTAATTAATTTAAGTAAAAAATCACAGTTTCCACGCACACCATGTAAGTAAAAACACAACTTCATTTTAACTTCTGTGCATGGAACCTGAGTGACTTGTTACTTAGATTGAATATTTTCTGCAATTAACTCAGACCTGCCTATAGCTACACATCTCTTACTTTTGCTTACAAGTAATTCTACCCTTACCAAAAATCTGACACAAGGAGTAAGTCTGCAGTAACAACCATAGTATTCCAGCTCAGGAAGCATGGTGTATGTTCAATGAATTTGACTGGTCCTTTATCAACTTTTTCATCAGCTTCTCCTCTGTTGATGAAGTGATACTCCATGTCCCTAAAGCTGGTGCCCATTGTCAGAGTCCAGGCTGACTGGAACCATCTTTGTCTGTCATGCCTGCCACACAGCTGGTTTTCTATGAGAGCTCCACCGTTCACCACAAAGCATGTGGTGGATATGATCTCTCTAGGCAAGGCTCAAGGAGTAGTTCCCAGTACACCTAGTCTAGGAAGCATTCTATTAATTTGAATCTGAGTTTTCATGGGGGTCTTCCTTTTGTAAGGAATGCTTTAGCTTTTAAAATTATGTTTTAAATAATTTTCCCTTAATTTATTTACATCACTATTGTATCATTAGACACACAGATATGAACACTTTAGCATGTTAATTTACAAAGACAGCATATTAAAAAACAGTATGATGAACAACTACCTTTTTATTTATTTATTTATTTTACCAGGGTGCAACACTGATCAAAAAATAAGAAATTACAGGAAGTTAACGTAGTGTAGTATAAACAAGTACTTGGTGCTAAGAGTAAAACTGTGTGTAATTGAAAACTACTGAGGAAAAATCTTAACCACATCATAAATGAGTCTACACATGTAGCAATAAATATTACAGAGTTTATATACATGGAAATCAGGTCTATTTAGTGCAGTGAGATACCAAAGTGGTATGGCATTCATTTACTCTACTGTCATCTCAAGTTTGTGAATATACCTGGACCACTGGTAAAATCGGTCAAGGGGGGAGGAGTGTTTGGGAAAGACAAATGCCTGTACTACCTTTGGTGGACACCTAGCAGAGGTCATCTTCTTAGATTATATAGGGTAGCAATGTCTTTGATGTCACTGCACTAGCAACACTCCTACCTACCTTGGCCAGCTGTTGTAAAGCTTGCTCCTAACTCCATGAACATAACTCCCATGTCAGATCCCTCCATCTTCAGAACAACAAATGTTGGGGTCAACTCTCCCACTAGTCAGGAGGCCCGCCTGGCAAAGGGTTATGCCATGGGATAACCAGATGAAGCAGTCAAGGGATCTTGGCTTAATTAGGCATGGAAGCTGGAAGAACAGATAGAGTCAGTATAGAGCTAGGACGGCAGATATGTAAAAGAAAAGAAAAAAGAAAATACAGTGCAGTGGTGCAGCGGTAGCATTGTTATCTCACAGCAAGAGGTTCTCCGGTTCGATTCTTGGCTGGAGTGCCTTCTTTGCAGAGTCTGCATGTCTTCCCTGCGTTCGTGTGGATTTCCTCCGGGTGCTCTGGTTTCCTCCCATGTTTCACAGAAATGCATCTGGAGCATTTCTTCCCTGGTCTCCGCTGAAAATTGGCTTCATTCCAAGTTGGACTTTCCTGGTAAACAAATGTTAAATAAATAGGCATAGTTGACAAGGCAGAACAAGCTGATTCAATGGAAAGAGTGATGTGTGCAAATGGGAGAGACCTTAGTAGGCATTTAATAGAACCTATGCATGATGTAAAGTCATTGTTGTAGGACATTGTACTGAGGGCACTATGATCAAGATAAGATAAAAATGTTGGTGGTTACTGCAAAGTTGAGGACTATTTTTTGCAAAGGTGTAGCAGTAGAAATCAATAATTTTGCTTATAGGAAAAAATATCAGGATTTAAAAAGTGTGTACATTAAGTTAGGGAATTTCAAAAAAAAACTGTGCCACTGTTCAGAATGCTGCTGCATCCCAGAATTGACATGCTTTGGGGAGTTCCACAATCAAGATTTGCATGATCTATTGCTACTGCACTGGAACTAATCACATGATAGAAAATAATATTGTGTCTGAAGGCAAATTTATAGGTAGATGAAGAACACCAAGGTAACAGCTTAGCTTAGTAGCTATGTAGCAGACATATACTACAAACATGAGAGAGAGGTCAAATCATAGTCTCTGTCTCTGAATGGGGGTTGTTATATGTTTACATGAAAAGGTGAGTATTATTTAGTGGTCTATTTTCCTTTCAGTAAGTGAAAGCAAAGTAATCTTTCCTTTTTTATTTTTATTTATTTTTTATTTTTATTTATTTATTTATTTTTGTTAAGTTGATGAAATGGTGTTGTGTTCTTTGATCCTGCTGTTGATCTCAAGGAAGTCAGACAAGATTTTTTTATGTGGCCCAAACTGAAACAGTTGTTAAACTATCAAAGAAAGAAATATGTTCAATTCAAATTACTTTTTTAAAAATATATATCTTCACAAATCTTCAACAATTAAATAACTTTAACAATGTCTCTTTTCAAAATCATAATGTAATTATCTGTAGAAATGACAGACATAACATTGCTTTCTTTAAATATTAATGGTTTAAATAATCCAATAAAAAGATCAAACTTATTACGATATCTAAAATTACAAAAAACACAAGTTATATTCCTACAAGAATCTCACTTCAAAACTGATGACAATTTTACTTGGATACCCAATAACTACTTAATTCTATCTCACTCCTCATATAAAAAAAAATAGAGGCGTCTTAGTTCTATGTAGAAAAAGTGTGGCTACTCCTCAAATTATTTACAACTATGAAGATAAAGAGGGATTACTATCAATTGTAATAATAAGATTTCAGAATAGAATCTGGACTTTGGTAAACATATATTGGATTCCTGGAATAGGAGTATCCACAGTTAAAAAGCAAATAGAACTAATTAATAAGGTAAATAAGGGTATCTTAATAATAGGATGAGACTTTAATTGTATTCTAGATAACTCTGAAACAACTAATAAAATGAATTTATGTCTCACTTCCACAGGAAAATACCTCAAGAAATGGACAGAAAACTTAAAATTAATTGATACATTTAATTTTAAAGAACCTAACTCATTATTACACTCACATAGTGATTACCAATTTAATACTCAAACAAGAATAGATAAAATATTTATATCTCCAGACTTAAGTAGGAAAATAATAAAATTTTCTATCATTCCATGCCCACTCTCTGATCATAACTCTCTGATCCTTAAATTACAATTAGACTTCAAAAGACTAAATTTCACTTCAAGAATACCAGCGTACATTACTAAATTAAAACAATTTAAGCCATGGTTAGACTCAGAAATTCAATATTGTTTAGAAACAAATTGCACTGAAGATACAAATAATATAATAATATGGGACACTTTAAAGGCCTTCTTATATGGTAAAATTATATCCTGGTTCAAAAACAAAACAAAAGAATGGGAATCAGAATTGCATAACATTCAAAAACAAATAACAGAAATTAATGCAAACACTTCTGATGTAAGAAGTCCCCAAGTAAAAAAAAAAGAAATTGAAGAATTAAATAAAAAATACAATGAAATTCTAACTCATAAGATGAATTTGGCATTGGAAAAATTAAAATTTAGTTCACTCTCCGCATCTCCAAAACACTTACACAACTTAGCAATGAGAATAAAAAGGCAAAATATGGAAAATAATATTACAAATATTGTCCATGAAGGGAAAGGTAATAAAAAAGTGTCAGACATAAATGATATCCTAGAAGTTTTTAAATTCCATTATACTAATCATTATGGAACAATAATAACAAACTTTTCATAAGATTAAAAACAAGTAATCCTGTAATAAATAAAATACCTGAAAAATTAAAAATTGATATCAAAAAACAAATCTCTCTTAAGGAAATAAATGACAAAATTAGAGAGAGTAAAAATAACAAATCACCAGGAATAGATGGCATAGTAATGGAATTATATAAGATACTCCCAAATTCAGCAATCTCTTTACTTCATAAGACTCTAAATGAAGTTCACGTTCAAAACATAATTCCACCATCCTGGAGGTATTCATTAATTACTTCAATAAAAAAAGTGAACAAGGACTCTTCCCTCTGTAGTTCATATAGACCGATTTCCCTATTAAATAATGATTACAAAATATTTATGACTATATTAGTTAATAGAATTAAAAAATCCTTGAATCAAATCATAAACGAAGACCAAACAGGTTTTATTTATGGCAGGCATACATATGACAATATACAAAGAATCCTAACCATTATTGAGATACTGAACAGGGATAATATAGAAGCTCTCATAATTACACTAGATATAGAAAAAGCATTTGATTCAGTGAATTGGGATTATTTATTTAAAATTTTAGAACTTTTTGAGTTTCCTTTAAATTTTATTAATTTGATAAAGAATATATACAAAGAAAATTTGGCCTATGTAAAGTTAGGTCCATTCACATCAGAAGCCTTCAAAATAACTAAGGGTACTAAACAAGGTTGTCCTATGTCTCCCATTCTATTTGCCTTATCAATAGAACCATTTGCAATAACAATACATAGAGACTCAAAAATTGAAGGATTAAATACTTACAATCAATTTAATTCTAAGATTATGTTGTTTGCTGATGATATATTGCTAACTTTGTCTCCAAATGAAGAATCTTTACAAGAACTAGAAATTCAAATGGAAATTTTTTTTCTAAATTCTGGTCTTTGTTTTAATAAATCTAAATCAAAGCATATTCTACTAAACAGAAGGGGGGACTTTCACTTGAGAAAATATATAATTGGAGAAAAAGGCTCTTCTTTAGAATATTTAGGAATTATTATATCTGATAAAATAGATACTACTCTGACTCTAAACTATAATAAAATTTTAAACTTAACACGAACACATATAGAAAACTGGAATAAATTAAATCTAAAATTTGAGGACAGATTACAGCTAATAAAAATATTACTACCAAAAATAAATTATATAGCTCAAGCTATACCTATAATTCCAAATAAAAAAATTCTAAAAGAAATTCACAAAATTCTATTACATTTTCTATGGTACCCAAAAAGGAATAAAATTGCGTTCTCTCATCACATTAGACCATGGGAATTAGGAGGAATTAACTTACCAGACAGTGAGACATATATCAAAGCCTCTATCTTTAAATTAGTTTTGAACTGGATAAATCCAAATTTCTCTTCTGCTTGGAAGACCCTGCATATGATTATTTTTTTAAATGAAAACAAATTATCAAAAAATGTATTTTTGAACAACCACAAGAATGTATTTTGGCACATATTATGTATTAATATTCAAAATAACATCAAAACCCACCAATCTAACATACTTAAATTATATCTATAATTTATTCAGAACTTTTATAAATTCCAATCCTGATATAAAACTATGGTTTGAATTATTATTGCCATTTAATATTTCAAAAAAATGTAAACAGAAAATTCATGATAGCACACTCATTAATTGGGAATCCAACAACTTTATATGCTGGATCCAATGTATAAACAATCTTAAAGTATCAAGTAGTCATCAAATTATAAATGAATTTGATATAACAAATATGGATTGGTCAAGTCTCCAAAAAATTTTACTTTATTCTAAAGATTTATGCAAAATTATTAATGATTCACCCTTTAAAACTAAACCAAAATTCATAAACTATATTTATGAATTGATTTATAACAATTATAACAGGCCAAATTCAACTTCCAAATTATATAAAATTGTAATAGTTTACAAAATCAAAACTCATCAAAACACTTGGAATTTTATAACTAAAGGTTTAACAAAAAATATTTCAAATGATTGTAAAAATAACTTATTATACTCCATCAAACAAACTTCTAATGTCCAAACATGGAGAATCTTCACCTGGAAAGTTTTGTATAGAGCCATTTACACTCCAAGCAAAGTAGCTAAATTCAACGATACACAAAATGTTATTTGTTGGAGATGCTCTTTAAGTTGTGAAGCAGATTGGATACATATTTTTTATGATTGTATTAAAATATATTGGGATGAAATTGGTAAATTTCTCCAAGCCATTTATAATGATTCATTTGTCTTGACAAAATCACTAATTTTCCTGAATGTAGATGAAACAGTAGTTATGAACAGAAAAGATCAATATCTTTTATGGACTATTTTGGCTGTAGCCAGAAAGTCTATCACAAGGAAATGGAAATCCACAACCCTTCCATGTTTTTAAGACTTTTTGTCCCTACTGAAAGAAACTGTGCAAAAGGAGATAAAACTCAAGGAAGAAAGAATTTTTCCCAGAAAGTGGACAGATAACCCTTGGAATAAAATACACTCATTGAAACATCACAAATGGATACAATCTCCATCATATGAATTCAAAGAGTCATAGACTTTTGTTGATTTCTGAAAAAATAAGAGATAATAATGCATTTACTGAATATTTTTTTTTCTTCTTTGAATTGTTATTATTTTTTTTTCTCTTCTTTGGGCCACTTGTAAATATTGTAAATAATGTTATTGTTCTACTCATTATTATTGAATTGTAATCTAATTTACTGTTTTCTTTAAAAACAAATAAAAATTATTTGAGCAAAAAAAAAGGAAGTCAGACAAGGATATTTGACTGGGAAAAGGTTTACTTGACAGGGAGGAGTTGTAAGACATGGAGTTGTCATTTTAGGGATGTAGCTGCTGGTTATGGATGTAAATTAATTCATAAATATCAAACAGAAAGACTTGGCCACTGGCATTCCTTCAATGAATGAGCAGACAGTCTGTTGTAAAGCTTGTCATTTGTAAGTGAGTATGGAGTTCTGTTTTAGAGTACTACATAAGAATCAATAGGCTTAATGCAGGAGCATAGCATGGTTATGCTAAGTTAGTGAAGCTTTCATATTTTGTCACATAGTCAAGTTACAGATTTAAAGTACACTGGATAAAATTTGATATTGTGTTGTTTATGGCATCAGCTTGTGTTTTTTATTAAAGTTGAAACTAGTATGTTTCTGTGGTGGACTAATCAACTTTTAATTGATCTTTTTTAATCTTCAGGGTCCTCCAGGAGTACCAGGGGAGCCTGGATTCCCTGGGCAAAAGGGTGAGCCTGGCGATGCACTTATACCTCCTGGCTTAAAAGGTGACAAAGGTGATCCTGGGTTTCCTGGTCAACCAGGTGTGCCTGGAAGAACTGGTTTGCCTGGAAGTAATGGTATTCCCGGCCTTCCAGGTCCTAAGGGTGAATCAGTAAGTATAACAGTGTTATTTTTCAGACTGGTGGCTTATTGTTATATTACGGTAAAATGCATTTTATTATTAATATATTTAGCCACTTGCTTAATAAAATATAAAAACTATTTATGTCCAAAAATCTGTTTACATTACCTGATCTTTAGCTGTGTGTGTGTGTGTGTGTGTGTGTGTGTGTGTGTGTGTGTGTGTGTGTGTGTGTGTGTGTGTGTGTGTGTCTGCATGTTTGTGTGTGAGAGAGAGTGAGAGAAAGAGAATGGCTCTGTGTTTGTGTGAATATATGTGTGGATAACCAGAGTGTGACACTGTAGCTAGACAAGAAGTAATCCTTGTGTGCTTCAGAATGTAAGTGCAAACGTAGGGCTCTAACTGCATAAGATTAATTAACTATAGATGAAAAACCTGTGTTAAAGAATGCTATGTAACAAATATATGTCATACATAATAGTATCCTTGAATTTTTTTGAGTCACGTTCAGGAGACGGTATTTTAGTAACTATGTGTGGTGTTTGAAGTGTTGATTACACTTTTCTTGTCCTTATGTTCTGACTGATTTCTTATTTCATTCACATGTACTACAGTTTTTCAGCCTAGGAACTTCTAAGAAAACTGACACTTCCCACAATTGTCAACTGTTACCTATCTTCCTTCCACTGCTGCTGGTCCTAATCATGTGTGATGGTATACCCATACAGATATAGTCTGTTGTCTGTGGGTATCGAGACACTTTCCACTGGTGCTGCACAAGATGCTGGCAGATGCAAGATCCAACAACTGTCTTCGCATCATCTGAGGTTTTCTGGAGTTTTGGCAAGATGGATTGGCAGTCTGCCATCATCTTTCCACCTCCTGGTATGCGCATATTCACATGTCTGTGTTAAATGTGGCTATAGTGGATATTTTTTTATCTCTAGCTAAAAAGTCTTCTTCGTGAAAACTTGAATCATAGCTCAGCATACAGAAAAACTGAGTCATTCTGATCTCTTTCTCTTAAGCTGATGCTTCTCAGCACCTGATTCAGTTTCAGAACCCAGGTACTCAGCAGTGCAAATAAACACTGTGGCTACAGCTGCAGCATGCAGATGAGCACCGGCATTGATTACCTTGAAATACATGTAGAAATTCTGTAAACCAAAGACCATTAAGTCACTTGATGCTTTAATGGGAATTTGAATGCAAGCACAGACAACTGGTATCCAGTTCTCTTCCTTCTCTCTTATTAGTTCTTAGTTTCATACTAGGATATTAATCAGATAGATTATTTGTAGCCTAACCACAAGATCATATTTTGTCAATACCCTACAAGATGAAGTAACTACTATCTATAATTTCTCCTGATTTTAATGAGGATTCAAGAGGCCAGGCAGGGGTGATTTTGTGGTTTCTCATGCATTTATCCAGAATGCATTTGAAGAGGGTCAGGGATCTTGGTTTTACATTTAAGGGACGTCTGTTCCATAACAGATGGATTAATTGAAAGAGATGTTCTATCTTCAACAGGTCCCGGTTGTATTGTGGTGGAAGTTTAGTTCCTTACAACTTGTGTTTAAGGGGTTGTTTGTCTTGTGGATATCCATTAAGACACATATGATTGGATCTTTTGAGACTTTATCAGTGAGGTAAAGGTCCCCTGTGAAAAGTCTGTAAAAAACAGAAAAGAGAGAAAGTGCTTTAAGATAGTCTGTGTATCACATGGAAGTCATGCCCTTGATTTTGTTTGTGAGGAAATGCTGTGGTCTTTCAAGCTGAGTCATATGTTTAGACAAGTACATGCTGAACATGGGGATTATATTCTATTATGGGCCTGATAAGGGAGGAGTAGAGAGAGATAATAACTTCCTTTGACCTAAATGATATACACCTGGTAACCAGGCTAAACAAAATGATTTCTTAATGACTGTAGATGCATGGTGGTCAAAGGATAGATCTTTGAAAATGGAAGTGCCCAGGTCCATAATACCTGTGTCAGTTTTAAAAGGGTGTCATCTGTATGGCAGATGCATGGGTGACCATGTTTTGGCAAAGGATATTATTCTATATTTCTTGGCATTTAGCCTAAGATCATGGTCCTGGAACCATTTATTTGTATGAGTTAGACCATTCTGGTTAATCCAGAAGCCATACGATAAGTTTATGAATGCTCCGAGTTTCCAGTCATCTGAAACTTTGTCAGCCACAGGCCCCTTTGGCCTAGATATCAGAGAAGTAAATACGGAAGAGAAGTGGCCCAATGACCAATCCCTGAGGGACACCACTTGTAACAACCCTTTATGTTGAGATCATACCCTCTACACCAATAACCTGGGATCTGTCAGTGAGTTAGTTTGCTCTCCAGCAGGTTTCATTGGTGTATGCATTTTGTTTAATAAGCTTGTCTATAATTCAAGGATGTGGGATGGTGTCATGGCTTTTGCCAGGTTGAGGTGACTTGTCTGCACCACTTTGCCTGCATTCAGTGCATCTGTGACTTGATCAAAGAATTCCACTAAGTTTAAGAGTCAAGTTTACCTTTAATAAATGCAAACTGGTTAGGATCACGGTATTGTAGACTGCTGATGTCCTAGATATTAGATGGATGGCACAGTGGTTCAGCGGTAGCATTGTCGCCTCAAAGCAAGAGGTTCTCCGGTTTGATTCTCGGTTGGAGTGCCTTCTGTGCAGAGTCTGCATGTCCTCCCTGTGTTCAAGAGGGTTTCCGCTGAATGCTCTGGTTTCCTCCCACATCACAAAGCATGCATCTGGATAATTTCTCCCTGGGAATCCACTGAATATTGGCTCTGTTCAAAGTCAGACTTTCCCGGTAAACAAATGTTAAATAAATAAATAAGTAAATATTAACAATGCTCTCCATTGCTTATAGAGAAGACAGGTTAGGCTTATAGATCTATAGTTACCGCAGTGACTGGTGGGTCATGCCATGTGCAGTGGGATGACTACAGCAGTTCTGGTCCTCTACATATTTACGTTTCAGTACCCATTCTTTATAGAGAATAGAATCTTTCAATACCATTGTTCATTAAATGTGCAATAATATTGTTAGCTTTGTCCATACTTGTCTAGTGCTATCCACCCCTACTTTCAAATGCCTGTGTAATATAGTCACCTCATCTCCTTTCAGTCTGCTAGACTAGACTATTGCCTCCTATTCTAGATTTATCAAATGTAGTGCACTCATAACTTTAACTGTTTCTGGAGGGCCCTCACTTATCCATCCAAACAGCTGTACAAACAGTGAATCTAGGACAAGAGTGTGGAGGACAACTTATTACATGCCCTTGTATCCAGAGATTAGACAACTGGAGTTGTCTGGACACTACGCTTAGTTTAAAAATCTGTCTACAATGAGCATGTCATCAAAGCAGCAGTTTCTCTACCATTTACATACACATAACAACTGGTGTCAGAACCATGACCTTAAGCTCAATGCCAAAAAATGTGTCATCATCCCCTTTGGGAAAAACATGGTTCCCATCAATTACCACATCGATGGTAGTCCACTGAACACAGAAAGTGTTATAAGAGATCTGGGAACACAGGCTGAAAGCAACCTCTCCTTTGACCACCACATTGCTAATGTGGTCAGAAAGTCCTTCTGTGTGGCACATCTCATTACTAAGGGTTTTGCATCCAGGAAGAAAGAGGTCATTGCCTCTGCCTACTCTTCCCTCATTAGGCCAGTCATTGAGTGCAATGCCCCATTTGGCATGTACCTCACTAAACACCTGCAACAACTGGAGAGGCTGCAAAAGTACCTCACAAAGAGGATCCTAGGCCTTAAACATTTGTCCTATATGGACAGACTCAAAAAACTCCAACTATTCTCTGTCTCATATCACCTACTTAGAGGCGATCTCTGCTTGATTTACAAAGCCATGTCTGACCCAGCTCTGTTAGTAATGCTACATCGAAAGAAATCCCAATCTCTCCGCACCGTACACTCCAGTGACCTCAACCTCATTACCACAATCAACAGAACATGCTGGAGGGGCAGGTTCATAACATAGACACTGCCCATGCTATGGAATAGACTTTTCATACATGTCAAGCAGACCACCTCACTGGCCCTCTTCAAAAGAAACCTTGATGAGTGGATGGGAAATAGAAAATTCACCCCTGGGATCACTCCAGTGATTTTACTTGACAGAGGCACTGGGAACTAAGGTCGGATGGCACGATGCCAGGGTAATCCTATGGGCTAGGCTTGTAAAGGCTCCAGGGTCATTAGCCCAGTACACACCTATGAACCTATGAACCTATTTCTATAGCTAGTTCTATTGATGATTGCAATGGCAAAAAATGGCAGAAAAGAATACTAAATCTTTTCTTCCCTCATGGAGCAGACAGTGCAAAATAGGATTCAAGTCCAGGCTGTAATATTTTTGTTGCTCTACATACCCTTGTTTGTTGGCTTTACTCCCCAAACCCTCTTAGTTAATATATTCATTTCTGAGATTGCTGCCTGCTAGAAAAAAGAGGAATTGTAGTTCATTAGTTCTCACAAAAGTAGGATTTTACGCATTTGTCTGTGACATTTAATAGGTTCACCACTTTTCTTCTCCTTTACAAGTGCTAACAGAGTGCTCAAGCCCTGTCCTTCCTTACCTACCTTTGCCTTACCATGGATATGGCTGTTTTTTAGTTTTTATTGCTGTAGCAGTTCATAGGTTCATAGGTTCATACTAGGCTATCTGCCCTAGGGCATTTATAAGCCTAGCCAGAGTGTGTTTGGCTTTCGCCACCCATTTTAAATTAATTTTGCTATGCCTTTTTTTGAGGTTAGTATACTGTGCCTCTGTCTAACAGTGACACAGAAGTGATAGCCGGGGTAAACCTACAATCTCCCATCCACTCATCAAGATTCCTCCTGAAGAGAGTCAATGAGGGACTCTGCCTAACCTGGACTGGGATTTTATTCCAGAGTGAAGGGAGCCTCTGGGTTATGAATCTGTCCCTCCAGCATGTCCTATTTATTTCAGTGCTGAGGTTCAAGTCTCTCGAGCACGTAGCTCGATGGGATTTGGATTTTTTGAGGTGCAGCATGTCCATTAATTCCGGGTTGGACATGGCTTTATACATCAGGCAGAGATCGCCTCTGAGCAGGCGGTATGCCACTGAGCAGAGCTGGAGTTTCTTTAACCGGGCAGCATATGGCATCTGTTTGAGCCCTTTGATCCTCTTGGTGAGGTACTTTTGGGGTCTTTCCAGTTGCTGCAGGTGTCTGGTAAGGTACATCCCAATAGGGGCATTGTACTCAATTATGGGCCTGATGAGGGATGAGTAAAGAGGCACGATGACCTCCCCTGATCTAGATGTGAATCCCTTCATGATTAGGTGGGCTATACAAAATGTTTTTCTAACCACTTTGGCCACGTGGTTGTCAAATGAGAGATTGCTATCAACTTGGGTCCTCAGGTCCCTAATGATTTCTTCTGCACTTAATGGATTACCACCTATGTGGTAATTTGTGGGCACTTTGTTTTTGCCAAAGGGGATGACTATACACTTTTTGGCATTTAGCTTGAGGCCATGGCTCTGGCACCAGTTGTCTGTTTCTATGAGGCCCTTTTGGAGGATGCTTGTGTTGGCTGGAGAGTTGATTATGGTGCCCAGTTTGCAGTCATCTGCGAACTTGGTCAGCCACAGTCCTTCCGTGTTGGCCTGTACCGCCAAGAAATATATACCAAACAAGAGAGGTCCCAGGACTGAGCCTTGTGGGATGCCACTTGTAACTGGTTTGGAGTCTGACATGGCTCCAGCAATTCTAACCATGTGGGTTCTGTCCTTGAGCCAGTTTGCAACCCATCTAGTGACATAGGGGTTTATATTTAAGCTGGTGAGCTTATCTATAATGCCCGAGTGGGGTATTGTATCGAAGGCTTTTGCGAGGTCCAGGTAGGCTGTGTGGACCACCTTCCCCTTGTCAATGGCCTTGGTGACTGTTTCAAAGAAATCGACCAGGTTTAAGAGGCAGGATCTGCCCTTAACAAAGCCAAACTGGGTAGGATCCAGTGTCTGTAGATCCCCAATATCTTTATTTATGAGGTCCATGATGATCCTTTCCATAGCTTTGCAGACCAAGCTAGTCAGGCTTATGGGGCAATAGTTTCCAGGATCCGTTGAGGCACCACCTTTGTGGAGAGGGACCACTGTTGCTGTACGCCACTCTTTGGGTACATATCCTGTAGTAAGGCTAAGATTGAACAGTAGTTTTATGTTTGGGTTTAGCTCTTCTTGGAGTTCATGTAGGATGCAGCCCAGGACACCATCTGGTCCCATTGATGCTGTGTTTTTTGTTTTGGAGAGGGAAGCTCTTACCTGAGCATCTGAGATATCAGGGGGGGCAGCACTCTGTTGGGATAGATATTTGCCCTTTTGGTGGGGAGAAGTTTGCACTGAACCTGTCAGCTAGGATGTTAGCAATGTCTGTGGGCTCAGTGTATTTTTTGTCATTTTGGAGTAATTCTGAGCATATCTGGGAATTCCCACCCAGGTTCCTAACATAACTAAAGAAAGCCTTGTGATTATCCTTAGTGTCCTGTGCAATTTTTCTCTCGAAGCTGGCCTTAGACGATTTTATGAGTGCCTGTAGTTTTTTGCTAATACTGATCAGAGATGCCTTCCCTTTTTGAGATTTTGCTCTATCATGTAGTAGCTTCCTCCTTCTATTGTATAGTTTGTATATGGCTGGGGTCCACCAGACAGGACGTCTGCCTTTGGAGGATTGGGTCTTGGTTTTATTTGGGATTGCATGATCCATGCATTCCTGAAGGTGTTCATAGAATGGGTTTATAAAGGATTCTGCGGTCTGGGCCGTATTTTCCACAGGCCCGGGGGCTTTGAAGGATTTCGCCTCGGTTTTGAGGTGTGTGAAATTTGCTTTAGAGAAGTTTTTCACTGTGGTTTTCTGGGCAAGGGGTGGGGTCGGGATGTGAATATCCAGTGAGATTAGTTTATGGTCTGATCTTACCAGTGAGGGATACACTTCTGGTCTGGAGCATAGTGTCCCCATGCTGGTGATGATCAGGTCCAGTATGTTTTCCCCTCTTGTGGGAGTGGTAACAAGTTGTTCCATAGCATTTGAGTTTATAAATTCTAGGAACCTTTAGGCTAGGGTGTTGGAGCTAGAGTAATGCTCCCAGTCTATGTTTGGGTAGTTGAAGTCGCCCAATATAATGGTGTTTGGAGAGACCTTCATATTTTCCAGTATTCTCAGGAAGGCCGAGTGGGGTTCCTGTGTTTGGGAGGGTGGTCTGTAGCAGGCTATAAACTGGAAGGCAGATTTACCCACAGTTAGTTGCACATGGATAGTCTCTGATGCTTCGTGATGTGCCACCAACCTGGAGGTGTGGGTATCTTTGACGAATATTGTTACTCCCCTTCCTTTTGTGGTTCGGTCCAAGTTTTGGGGCCGAAAAGCATGATATGAGGTATAACCTGGTAGTGCTGGGGTGCTCTCGGGAGCCTTGAACCAGGTTTCTGTTACTGCACAGATATCGATGTTCTCCATGCTAAGGAGAGTTTCGAGTGCATGCATCTTGAGGTTTAGACTTCTGGCGTTGAGTAGCATTACTCTTAGTTTCTTATCCCTTGTGATACCTATGGAGGTGGGTTTGTCTTTTGAGCCTTGCCTAAAAAAGGCACTATGGGGGTAGCAAGAGCCTTTGCCAATATCTGAAAGCCCAGGGGTGACAGGTGCAAGCCGTCCCTAGCGAAACATTGTGGCTTGTCGAGCATGTGATGCATGTAATCCCCTTTGCTTATTACTCTTGCATAATTGTACCTCCACATCGGGAGGAAGTACAGAGCAGCAGCATCAGACTTCTACAAAGTAGCCTTCACCAGCAGTAAGTGATGGAGGCAGACTATCAAGACAGCCACAGGATAACTGAATGGCAATTGGATGATAGACCTCTTCATAGTTCCAACTATAAGTCAACTCCATCAGTCCACCCATCTAGGTAAACAAGTAAGTCAACTTTCATGTGACACATTGACATAAAGCAGAGAAAGGGGTGGCAAACTCTGGTCTACTTGTCATTCTCTCCCTGATATCTGTGACAGTACTTCATTTTGCAAAGGGTAGAGCCTACAATTCATGGTGTTTGACCTTGACTGTTCCAGAAATAATGCAAAAATATTTTTGCAAAAAATGTCCTTCATGGCTGTTCATGCTAGCAGTGTCTCAGAGTTTGTTCCATAATTAGATTTCTCTTAAGACTGTTAGGCTAGCCACATTTCTGCTTTTGTTGTCTAGGCTTAAGCCATTCTCAATACTAGCACTTTACAAATAATTGAAGGAGAAAAGGCTTTTAGCAACCATCTTTTGCTACAGAAAACTTACAATGGTACACTGCCCGGGAAATGGATTTTGGTACCAGAAGATGTGCTGGAATTCTCCTGCTTGAGCAACTCCACCATGCCCTTGTATCCTGAGATTAGACAGCCTGACTAGTCTGGAATCTATGCATAATTTAAAAAGCTGTCTACAATGAGTGCAAGTCATCAGAGCAGCAGTTTCTATAACATTTCTATAGCTAGTTCTATTGATGATTGAAATGGTAATAAAGATGAAGGAAAATACCACTAAATATTTACTTCCCTCATTGTTAGCAACAGTTAAATGAAAATTCTTCGGTACTTTACTTATTGTTGTCATGAGTGTTAGAGTGGAAAGCTTGGTTACTTGGCAAGGTCTACCAGCAAACTGGCTCAGAAGATGGCAGCCCAGACACAGTTAAAGCAGAGACTGCCAGATGTACAATGGAATGGATCCCTTTTTGGGCTCCTTCCAAAGTCATGATTTCTTCAAACCATCTCAAACATCCTCTGCCTGACCTGGAACCATCCGAGAAGAAGATGAATCCATAGAGGAGGAAACTGCAAGTGGGAGTGGTACTCTCATGAGGATGATTCTGTCTTCTTTTTTTATCCACTTATTCTCCTCGGTTCTTCATCTTCTATGAATTTCAACATAGATAGCGTCCCCTCTCCAAATACCTTACACTTAAGATTTATTCATACATAACAGTTTCTTGTTCAACATTATCATGGATAAAAGAAAGGTCCTAATGGCACAACATTATGATATGCCTGATCTCCAGCCTCTTGTATTTCATCCTGTTTTGTGACTGAAATTTTCTCTGAAAGAAACTCAAAGGACTCTGACAAGTTTGTGAGAGTTGGTCCTTAGAGCAAGCAGAAAGTATCCCTCACATGATTACTATAACTGGTTTCAGAGGATCAACAGGTCGCATACTCCCTTTGATACTGAGAAAGTCAGAAGGTTGTAGGTTCTATATTTACATCAGATGACTTGACTGATGTCTAGTTAGATGCCCAATAACAGCATCAGTTGTTGCCACTCTGGTACATAAGAAATAGAGACATGCCTAATTATTAAAGGAAGCCTCTGTCATTATCAAAACCTAGATATCTGGGGCATAAAGAACTCTTTGCAGTCATATTAGGCACTTGTGGTATCAAGCTTGCCACCTATCTAACTAGATACTGAGACAAATTGTACTAAAGAATTTTCCCTCAGTGAGAATATGCCAGATTAAGGTTTTGCAAGTATATCCAAAACTACAAACAAGTTCTTTGTACTACAGTTCCTGTGCAGGCTTAAAAAGCAGTGCATGCAGTTTTACAAGTAAGCATTTATAGTTCAGAATATCAAGCCCACCTAATACAGCAGAAGGTTATGAGTGCTCCGTTTCCTCAGCTCATCATCTTTGAAAACACATTAAAGAGTTGTTGACTGAATTGAAGGTGTGGGGGCTTAGCTCTGTCTTAGCTCTGCCACAAGAATGTTGTGACAGTTTTTAAAGAAGCAACAACTGTACTACTAGCACATCACAAAGGACTGCAGAGCATACTGGTTACCTTTACCTTCTCAAGGCATACAGCAATGTTCCACATAAGGCAACAGTTGACATATTACAATCATTAAATTACAGTCCATGTATAACTCAGTGAATAATAAAGCAACAATTGACATATTACAATCATTAAATTATAGTCCATATATAACTCAGTGAGTAATAAGGCAGCAACTGACATATTACAATCATTAAATTATAGTCCATATATAACTCAGTGAGTAATAAGGCAGCAATTGACATATTACAATCATTAAATTACAGTCCATATATAACTCAGCGAGTAAACACTGGCTAAGCAACAGCATACAAGCTGTTTTACTGATTTATTTTTTTCACGGAGTTAGCTCAAGACCCTGGAGCACTGCCCAGTTTAGTGATGCAGTGGAGGCTCATGGAACTACCCCTTAAGGACATACCAGTGTTTTAGCTACATTGCTTCTAAATGCCCACAATGGTTTACTTTTTTAGTATTTCTAAGGCAAAAAATCCACTTATGCTGTACTGACTAGATCATAAAAAGGCCAAAACACATCATGTCTACAGTTAGTGGGGTTTGGTTTTAATGGCCTGAATGTACCCATAAAGATTTAAAATAAAGTATAAAAAGTCATGGGAATTCAGAAGCTATGCAGCTGAAACACTACCATATTCTTAAGGTTTCATTTGCATTTGTCCCACAGATCTCCACTACAGGAGGTTTAAGGTATTACCCAGTGAAGACTTTAGACTAGCTCGGTCTTTCTTGTAGTTTTTACTGTATGGTTTGTATGTGAGACCTTTTTTACACTTTGGTTTGGATGTTTAGCTGGAATATTTTTCATGCACCCTAATGTTTATGAACATCAGACTTTTAACGTTTGTGTTTCTTAAGTAAAGACAACATTCTATTTATGCTGCATTGCAAGGTCAGAATAAGACTGAAATATTGCATGTCTGCAGCTAGTGAGGTTTGTCTTTATTGGCCTAAATATATCCATAAAGACTTAAAAAGTACAAAGTTATGGGTATTTAAATGGTATGTAGTTAAAACACAGGTATGTCTTTAAGGGGCCATTTCTATAAATCACATGTACATCCATCACAGGAGTTTTAAGGTTATTACACAGTAAAGACACTGTCTTGGATGGGTCTTTTTTTTGTAGTTTTTTTTTTGTAACAATGTGAGAGAGTTAGCAACTTATGAGTTGCTAATAAATTGTATCCTGTAGGCCTGCGTTTGATTCTCTCACACTCCATTAGCATGCTGTGTGACACTCAGCAAGCTACTTAACCAGATAATGTTACAAGCCAAAGCTACCACGTTGATTCTCTCACACTCCATTAGCATGCTGTGTGACACTCAGCAAGCTACTTAACCAGATAATGTTACAAGCCAAAGCTACCACGTTGATTCTCTCACACTCCATTAGCATGCTGTGTGACACTCAGCAAGCTACTTAACCAGATAATGTTACAAGCCAAAGCTACCACGTTGATTCCATCAGCATGCTGTGTGACACTCAGCAAGCTACTTAACCAGATAATGTTACAAGCCAAAGCTACCACGTTGATTCTCTCACACTCCATTAGCATGCTGTGTGACACTCAGCAAGCTACTTAACCAGATAATGTTACAAGCCAAAGCTACCACGTTGATTCTCTCACACTCCATTAGCATGCTGTGTGACACTCAGCAAGCTACTTAACCAGATAATGTTACAAGCCAAAGCTACCACGTTGATTCTCTCACACTCCATCAGCATGCTGTGTGACACTCAGCAAGCTACTTAACCAGATAATGTTACAAGCCAAAGCTACCACGTATAGAGTGACTTTGTAAAATAAATTGAAAAAATATTTAATGAAGATCACTACTGGAGAAAAAAAGTGTTGCTTTATTTGTTTTGACAATAGAATCTACATCTATTGTTTTTTTTTAAATTACTCAGTTGTTTTGGGGGATAACAGGGTCAGGCTACCCCTGCAGTTAGTGAACATAAGGTAACATAAATAGGCTTGTCAGTATCTGGTAGGGTAGCAAAGATAATGTCATGCAGAAGGGGATGTGGCAACTATAAGCTTGGTTCTTATAGGTTCATAGGAAAGTACTAGGCTAGCTGCCCTTCTGGGCCATTTTAAGCCTAGCCAATTTCCCTTTAGTGCTCGACTTAACCAATCCCATTTGGTTAGAGATTCATATTACTCATCCCATGGTCGATAATTACATATTACCCCTAATGAGAATAACTGGGATCATATCATAGATAATTTGCGTGGGATAAAGCATTCAAGAGCTGCCTCTGTCCATTAGTAGTACAGTGTGCAGTTGTGGGGTAAATTTTCTGTTTCCCATACATAGATGCAAGTTGCAGTTGAATATGGACAGGGATGAACTTCCTTTTATGTGGATGGAGAGTCTGTTCCAGAGCAGCAGCATCCCCTGTGAAATATATCCTCCAAACCATTCTGTTGATGTTGCAGTAGAGGTTTAAATCCTTAGCCCAAGTATTTCCGATGCCATTTGACTTGTTGATGTGTAGTAGATCCATCAGTATTAGGTCAGAGGATGCCTTGTGTGCCAGACACAGGTCACCTCTTAGCAGTCTGTGGGATACCAAATATAGTGACAGGGCTTTGAGTCTGTCCATGTAGGACATGTTGTTTAGGTCTTGTATCCTTTTAGTAAGGTATTGCTGTGGGCATTCCAGTTGATGTATGTGTCTGGATAGACACATGCCAAAGTGGAATTATATTCAATGATTGGACTAATTTAGGCTGAGTAAAGCGGGCAAAGAAATACCTTGATCTAGACACAATTCCTTTGTTTGTAAGCTGTGCAATATAGAAGGACTTTCTTACAACAATGGACAAATATGATAAGAACACTGCAGAACTCACCACCAATACTGGAAAACACCTTTTATTAACGAAACAACAGATGAGCGCTTTCACGTACAAAGTACGCTTCTTCAGATCTACTTTACTGAGCTCACATTCTTTTCTTATATACACACAGATTGAAGCCAATATATTATGTAATTATTCAATCAATCAATCTTGTTAAAAACATCTTGTTAAAAACATCATTTAATAGGGGCACACCAAAACTTATTTTGGATAGAACAATAAGGGAGAGCTTGTGAAACCATAGATATATAGTGGGTATCTATTCAATTAATCCCCATAGTCAATGGACAAATGTTGGTCAAAACTTAAGTCATTCTCCTGGGATAGATGAATTGCCAAAGGATACGATAAATTTGTCATTTAGTTTCAGTCCATGATTTTATAGCCACGGTGGTGCAGCAGTTAGCATTGTCACCTCACAGAAAGAGGTTCTCCTATTTGATTCTCAGCTGGAGCGCCTTCTGTGTGAAGTCTGCATGTCCTCCCCGCGGTCGAGTGACATTTAAAGACATGCAGGTAGGTGCGTGCGTGAATGCGTGTGCCTTCTTTCAAGGTTGGGTGTCAGGCTGGCAAATCGGCACCATAAAAAATCCACTGCTAATCATTAGCGGACCAGAGTTCTGCTGTGATGACCCCTAACTGGGAAAAGCCGAAAGACATTACTTTTAGTTTCAGTCCATGGTTTTGGCACCAGTTATTTATTTGGGACTCCAGGATGGCTAAGTCATTTGGTGATTTAATGATTGCTCCAAGTGTATAGTCATCTGCAAAATTAATTAGCTAGAGCCCTTTGATATTGGCTTTTAATCCAGAAAAGTAAATGCCAAACAGAAAAGGTCCCAAGACAGAACCCAGGAGAACTCCACTGTTGTCTGGTGTTTGTTGAGGTAACTTCCGCTGTTTTCATTTCCTGCATCCTATCTGTGGGCCAGTTAGCATTCTAGTGGGTGACATAGAGATTTGTTCCCAGTTGATTTAGCTTTTCTACTAGGGTGTGTGTTAAATCAGCGAATGCTTAAAATAGCGAATGCTGATTTATCGAACCTTGAAAAGTGAAAGCTGACAATCTCAAAGACACGGAAGAGCGATTTTTTTTCCCAGAGAAAAAAATTGCCGTTCCACCAAAAAAAAAAAAAAGTTCAAAACACCCCCCCCCACACACACACACACACACACACACACACACACACACACACACACACACACACACACTTAAATATACCAACTCCAAGAAAACACTATACTGGAGGAAATGGCAAAGTCCCAAAAATGGCCCAGCGATTTTTTTTTTTTTCCCTGGGAAAAAAAATCACTGTTCCGTGTCTTCGGGATTGTCATCTTTCACTCTTAAAGGGTTGATAAATCAACATTTGCTATGTTAAGCATTCACTGATTTAATTTAGACCCTTCCACTATGCCTGAGTGGGGAATTGTGTCAAAAACTTTGGCCAGGTTGAGTAATGGCCTTTTCAAAGAAATCCTCCAGGATGAATAAACGTGACCTACCCCTGAATAATCCAAACTGAGACGAGTCCAGTGTTTGGAGGTTCCCTTTCTGCTTACTGATTAGTTCCATGACAGGTTTTCCATGGCTTTGTATGTAAAGCTGGTCACACTTACAAGTCTGTAATTGCCTGTGTCTGTGGAAGGTCCTCCCTTATTTAAAGGAATGATTGCAGCTGTTCTCCACTATCTTGGTACAAAACCTTTACAGATGCTGAGATTGAACTGTGTTGTCAGAGGTGGGGCTAAGTCATGCTTCATGCTATTAAAGATTCATCCAGGGACATTGTCAGGACCCGTTGATACAGTATTTTTAGATTTTCATAGCACTTTTAGGACTTGGTCTTGTGTGATAGCTGGAGGTGAGCCAGTTTCAGAAATATCTTGAGGGACAGACAGGGAAGAGATTACTTACGTAATGAGTAGTTTTTGTACTCTTGCTGTTTGAGTCCAGAAGATAAATAAGAGCTTTCTTTTTAGAGTGTACTAGGAAAGAGTATTTGCTAGAACATTGCAAGCATTGTGTATAAGGCAAAGGTATATAAAGCTTGTCCTTTTTTCACACCAAGCCAGCCCTGTTTATGAAGGTTTAAGTAATGATTATAGGATCATTATAGGGGTGATAATGGAAAATCTTGTAGGTCTTTTGTGTAAACTATAGCAAGCTCTCCAGTGCTACACTGTTCAGTGTTTTGAGATAGCTTTATTGTCGTATAATAGTTTTTAGTAGTAACATACACTGCTTAACTTTTTTTACCCATTAAATAGGGCTGATGTACCTGTTTTAATCTGATTAGTTAGCTTTGAAGAAGGAAACTCGGTGATTGGCATTAACAGTGAAGGTGTGTCAGAAGATTGCAACTAGAAATTTGAGCTAAGTTCCATTCATTTCAGCATCCCTTTAGCTATGTTATAGTGAGGAAACCATTTCTTACTGAAGATCATGATCCACAGTCTTGGTCTTGTGTGGGTTTAGTACTAGACCACAGTAGTTTAGTTAGGCTTTAAGTGTTGATGTTTTTTGTAGAACACTTGAACATAACAGGTGTCAGGATAGCTTGCTTCCCAGTAACATCTGCATCTGGAGGGCCTACAAAATCTCATCCATATATCCCATAGTTTGAATTAACAGTGTCATAGGAGGTGAACCTCCTATCCCCAAATCTAACTGTCTTTTAACAATTAACTCATTTACCAAAGGTGAAGGTCTTTATCTTTCTATCTAACAGGATAGGAACCTTACTGAATAGAAAGACATTTGTGTCATTATTTTTCTTTCTTAGAGATGAAGTCTGTCACTCAAGTGCTGAAGACTTTATCCAGACATTTATATCCTATCCAGTACTGAACTTGATGGATCACACACTACGTAAACAAGATACCTTATGGAAATGCACAACCACCAAGACTTAGACCAGAGGTTCCCAAACTGGGTGCCGTGGCACCCTGGGGTGCCATGCAAAGATTCCAGGTGTGCCGCAAAAAAGGTGTAAAAAAACTACCATCAAAAATGCTGAGAACTCGTCTTTTCATTCATTCTCTTTATAAATGTTAATTGAATAAGATATACTATACTATTCAATTAACATTTATAACGAGAATGGATGAAAAGACGATTTCTCAGTATTTTTAGTGCTTAGCTCAAAGCAGCACTGCAGTCAGTGGCATAATACAAGAACGTGACATGATGACACTCTTCAAGTTAGAGTTAGACCAACCAAGAACTTAATGGGAGAGAGATCGCATATACGTAGACATTTGTTTTACATATATCACAACTATTGACACATAAATGGCTATATGTAGAAAACTTTATCTAGTGAGAGCCATAAAATACGTAAAGTGATGTCAGTAAATTTTATAGCGATACAAACACTGAGTTAATTTGAAAGTCAATGGCATGATTTAAAAATGAAACATGCTAAAGCCGATCATAAAATGGAGAAAACTAAACCAAGCCGTATATCTATAAAGAACTCACAACAAACACGCACAACAGCTAAAAGCATGCATATTAGTGAAACTTCTTGAACACATCGCAATGGCTCAGTGGTGTGTTAGGTTGATCACAAATACTAAAAAACAGATAATAAAGACTGAATAATGAAAAGATAATAAAAAATGTATGAATACTTGTAAGAATAAAATATAGCATATGTAATATGATAATAATGCGGAACTGTATGGCAGTATTACTGGAAGACCAACAACGTGCAGTAAAATGAAGTGTCCTCCAATGACATAGCTAAAAAGCTAAACTTGAATATCACATGAAAGTATACTACTATAGATTATTAAACCAAGCACATCAAAATAACAAAGTACGGAAATGTCAAGTCACACTAAAATGCATGCTCCGATTCAAATGGAAAATGATAAATCAGAATGATGCAAACAACCAATCAGCTTGTTCAAATCTAAGATTGGACCAATAGAATAAATAACCAATGGCATGATTCAGATCAAAATCTCAGCCAATAATGCAACTTAAGAAGGACCTAGTGTAGAACTCAATATACATGCATAAATGGATTCACTGAAAAATAAAATGACTGATGTAAATCCATTAGTGTTAACTAAAACGCATGGCATCTAGAGGCTGGTGTGCCGATGGAATATCTGAAAAACAGTGTATAAAAAGGCACAGTTTAAAAAAATAAACATTGTGTTAATGCATTATATAAACCAAATAATGTTTTGCACCTAACTAACAATCTGGCAACACTGTGCGTGATTACGTCAACATCTTTGTTGTACGAGAGGTGAAGAGAGAAGTTGAAATGCGCGTTAAATAAAAGAAGTATTGTTTTTTTTTTTTTTGGTAACAATGGCCTCTACCTCAAAGCATCAAGTGGATTACACTTCTGAAGATGATAGTAGTGACTGTAATGAGAGTACCAGCAAAAGTTGTATGATTGCTGAACAGCCAAAAGCCAAGGCTTCTTCTGTTAAGAAAACAAGGCTTTATTCAGATAATTATGTCAATTATGGTTTTACATTTGTTAAGAAACAGGGCATGCAAAAACCATGTTGCATTATATTCCACAAACATTTATCAAATGAAGCCATGGTTCCCAGTAAGCTGCAGTGCCATTTAAAAACCAAACATCCTGCTACTGCTAAGAGAGACCAACTTTATTTTAAACGCTTGCTACAATCTCAACAGAAACAGGTTCAATTTTTTACAAAAGCAGTTATAGTTTCAGACAAAGCGCAACTTGCCAACTTTCAAGTGGCAGAATTAGTTGCAAAAAACATGAAGCCACATACTGATGTGAAGAGTTTGATAATGCCAGCATGTCGGCTGATGGTGAAAACAATGTTAGGTGATGAGGCAAAGAAAGTTATTGCAAAAATACCATCATCCAACAATACTGTTGCACGAAGAATTGAAATGATGTCTGATGATATTACAGTGTTTGCAACCAGCTCAAAATCTGCAAGAGATTCTCTCTCCAACTCGATGAATCTACAGACATCAGTGGTAAAGCACAATTAATGGCATTTGTAAGATATCCGAATTAACAGTCACTTATTGAACAGTTTGTTTTGCAGAGAGCTAATTCAGACAGGTGGAGAAGACATATTTAAGTGTGTATGCACATTTTTTGAGCAACATGGATTGTTATGGCAATGGTGCACCTCAATTTGCACAGATGGAGCACCTTCTATGACAGGATGTGTCCGTGGATTCCTGAGTTTGGCAAAAGCAACTAATCCAAACATAACCACAACACACTGTTTCATTCACAGGGAAGCCCTTGTAAGTAAAACACTGCCATCTGATCTACATACCGTCTTACGTGAAGTGGTGCGAATTGTTAATTACATCAAGTCGCATCCAGCCAAAAGCCAACTGTTTTCAGAACTATGTAAAGATATGAGTTCTGACTATATCACTGTTTTGCTACATAATGATATCAGATGGCTGTCCAGGGGAAAAGTTCTCGCATGTGTTTGCGAACTTCACCTTGAATTGAAAACATTTTTTCTTCAAAATCATCTACACAATGAATATGCAACATTACTGTATGATTCCTCCTGGACCAGTAAAGTTTCATACCTTGCTGACATATCTGAAGTCCTGAATTCAGTGAATTTAGGTATGCAAGGTGTTGATACTAACATTCTTTCCGTCACCTACAAAATGAAAGCATTTAAATGCAAAATTGATTTGTAGCAACAGGAAGTAGAAACAGCAACTTCAATTCACATGTTTCCAAATGCAGCACAAGCTGATCCTGGAGGAGTTGTATTACACAACCTGGTTCTTGAACACTTAGCTTTACTAAAATAGCAGCTTCAGCACTACTTCCCATCTCTTGATACATCTGACAAAGATTGGGTTAGGAATCCTTTTCATCAGCACAAGAATTTGACTGGTCTTTCACTAACAGAGAAGGAACAGTTAATCGATGTTGAAACAGACAGATCACTGCAGCTCAAATTTAACTCAGTTAATTTGGCACAGTTTTGGCTTGAAGTTGAAGCGGAACATCCTGACATTGGAGCAAAAGCCATTGAGGTACTGTTGCATTTCTGTATCACTTACCTGTGCAAAAAAACATTCTCTGCGATGACGTCCATAAAAAGTGAGCAGAGAGAGAGACTTTGAGATGTAGAAAATGATTTGAGAATATTCTTATCGAAAATTCCAGCCAGACTTGAGCATTTATCACGTAGTATGCAGAGTCATCAATCTCATTAATTTCTGATTTTAAATAAATAAATTGACTCAATGCATAATGTTAATCTAAAGTTGTGTTGCATTTTTTGTGTTTACAGTGTTTCTATATAGTCCAATTATTAAAAAATATTTATTCCAAAGAGTTTTCAAATGTTCTGATAGTGTTGTCTGACAAAAAAAATATTGGGTGCCATGGCTGGTCTAAAAAAATTTTAGGGTGCCCTGGGACAAAAAAGTTTGGGAACCACTGACTTAGACCTTTAAGAACTGCATAACCTAAAAGTAGAGGATGTTCCACTGTGCTTCCTGAGCAAAGCTAAACAAGGCATCTTTCAATGGTGATCAGAAAAGACACTCTGAAGCACATCTGTTTAAAATGGGGACATCCAAAAGCAGATCATTTTGCAACCTTTCCAAATTAATTTTGCGAATATTGTTCATCAAAAAAAAAATTAATGATCATGACAGATGTGCTGTTAATCTTGTGTAGAGGAAGTGCATATGTAACTTTACCCAGCTTCACAGCAAGCTATTCAAACTTTGTAAGAAAGGTATCACACTTGGCTTTGCCGCAGTAAGCTGTGAGTTCTATTCCCACACCATGCAGATGGATTGCTGACAATGCAGTGCAGTATAAGAGGTGTGGTGCACTCCTGAATGTGCCATCCTTTAGGTGACATGTTAAATTGAGGTTTCATCATCTGCCTGAGTTGGTAGTGGCTCAGGTGAATGTAAAAAAATCCCACTGCATCTATCAAAAAGAGTAGTTTTTATTCATATATATATTCCATATTATTTGCATATTTACATTTTTATATAATTTACAACTCTTACAAATCTCTCTATGTTATTAACTTCAATTTAAGCATTACCCTTCCACTCTTTTATCCACAACCAAAACATTTTCTCCTGAATCTTTGTCAAAATCCATTTTCCACAGCATTTGATTTTGTTCAGTCTCTCATTCCGTATAGTCCATGAAACATAAAATATTACTCTGTCCATTTTTTCATTTCTTTTTGTTTTTATGCTCTATAATAAGCAACCATATTTATTTGCTGATACTTTAACATATTTTTATCTTATTATATTTAAATATGTCTTTCCAAAAATGATTAACTCTTTCACATTTCAAAAGCACATGCTCCGTACTCTCAAATTCTTCACATTTGTTACATATTCTGTCTTGTTTTTTTTTGTATGGCATATTTGCCTTGACCTGCAATTTTCTAATAGACAATCTGCATAAAAAATCATTACATTCTTTAGTCTTTTTATAGTTATTATATTAGATCATTATAGATTTTTCTTATATATTTCTACATCTTTCAATGGATCAATGCAATAAAATATTTTCATAATGTTTAAGTACCATTCCTTTCTATTTTTCTCACATATGCTTTCAATTCTTCATTCACAATACTTTTACTTCTTTTTCTAACTCGAATTCCTTCCCACAATTCTTTATATTTATAATATAGTATCATTTCTATCAAGATTTTATTTTCCTTCATATTTCCTTTTAATACTTTATATAAAATTAAAGATGCAGCACATACTATTGGATTTATTAAACCCAAGCCTCCTTGCTCTTCTTTCATATATAAAATCCCTCTCTTGACTAGATTCAGTCTAGAGAAAATATAATCATAATTCATTTCCTTGCTTAATAGGAATCATATAGATATTAGCAACATAAGCAATTTTCCCATTACCATAGTGTTCAACAAGTGTCCTTTTTTCTACATGAAAATCAATCTGACTTCCAAAAATTAGCCATATCCTTTATTTCTTTGAATATATTATCCCATTGTTGTTGCCTGTATTCATTACTCCCAGATATTATTCTTACTATAGCTATATATTTTTCATTGAAATCAATATTGCCTATCATACCTTTAAAACTAAATCCTTTACTTTTCACTTTATTTATACTTAAACCATTTTTCTAAATTTATATTTAATTTTATATTTACTTCTTCCATTCATGCTTTATTTTTAACAATTAGTACAATATTATCCGCATAATTATACATTATTGGCAATTGTGCTTCCTTCATCATTTTGTATCCACCAATACATGGCATTTTATTAATTTCCTTCATTATTACATTCATCACTAATGAGAAAATTATACTTCTAGCTGGACAGCCCTGCTTTATTCCACATTATATTTTTATTTCTTCCCTAATCCAGTCATTTACATTTAGTTTCACATAGTTTGTTTCGTAAACAGATTTCATTACTTGTAATATTTTTACTTACATTATATGCCTGCAAAATTCTCCATAATGATTTATATTGAATATTATCATAGGCTTTATTTATATCCCCTATCATAACCTTTGCTTCTATATTTTTTATGTATGATAGCATCAATTATTTCTCTTATTATCCAAAATAACTCTTGTCTTTTTTTACCTTTTCTTCTGAATATATTTTGGTCATATATTCTATTAATTTTTTTGTAACCTTTTTGTTATTATTTTCATAAAAGTTTTATAATCCATATTATTCGATGTTATAGGTAACCAATTTTTATCTCCTCTTTATTTTTCTGTTAAATATAAATTTTATAATTCCTGTACATATCTCTGTCTCTTTGATTCCAGTTTCTAACCATTCATTCATAACTCCTATAAAAATTCTTTTTACCACTCTTTCATTTCTTATAGATACCATATTCAAATATGTCCTGTCCTTTTGCAGAATTCATGTTAATATCTTTTAGAATTTCATTTAATTCTTTCATAGTTTTTTTTGTCTAAACAGTCATTATCCTTGTTATTTAATTTTTCTCCTTTATAAAATTGTTCTGTCTCCTTTTTTAAAAATATAATTCCAATCCATATTTTTTTAATTATTTCATATATTCTCTCTTGCTGTCTTATTAGCTTACCTTCCTTATTCTTTAATTCTCTTATTATTTTTCCTTCTTTTATTATTTTACTCAAATATGATGTTACCTCTTCCTTTTTTCCTTGCAAACAATGCTTTGCTTATATAACATGTTAATTTTAATATGATTCATATTATATATTTTTCTTTCTTTTTCATAAAAGGAATTTTTCTTCTCTAATAAGACTGTAAATATTTCTTGACTTAATAGTTTATATTTTTCCTTTTCTTTTCTTTTCGTACTTATACATTTTAAAACCTTTTTATATTTATCTTTAAAATTAAGCCACAAAACAGCCCAATTCTCATAAAATACTGATTTTTTCCACAATTCCATAAGTTCTTTTTTATGTCCTAAATCAAATTCTTATTTATTAATTCTCTTTATTCCTTTTCCTATTCTTATATATTCTTCACTTTCCTGTACTTTAATCCATATAGCCACATGATCTGAAAATCCAGCATACTTAATTCCTTTTTTAAGTTTTAAACTATCAGATATTAAAAAATAATCAATTTCTGTTCTAATTTCATTCCTTTTGTAAGCCAATGATTATCCTCCCATACACTTAAATTTCCACTTTTCATAACTTCTTTAACCATTTTAACATCACAATTGTTCTTATTTTTTCTTAAGTTACAGTTAAAATCACCCATCACTATAATGTCCATATTTACACAAACATGTTCAAGAATATTTTTAAACATCATTTCTCTCTCTCTTTTGTTACATATGCATATAAAGCTATAATTCTGTATACATATTTTTCCATCTCACTTCTATTATCATAATTCTTCCCAATTCCACTATGGTCACATCTAATATTTTAATGCTTTTCTTGACACAATGTACATATGCTCAAAGAGGTTTCTTTCCCCATGTTCCAAACTACTACACCATTCCGTTTTTCAGTTTGTATTCTTTCTTCCTTTGTTAGTAGCCTGATATCTTCTAAAACAATAGTATGTGCATCTACTGCAACACACCATTGTAATATACCTATTCTCCTCTTAAGATTTTTCATACTGTTCACATTTAAAGCTAGTATTTTCAGATTTTGAGAACAGTTAATATAATACAATTGTATCCCTTTCCTTTCTTATTTTCTCTAAGCATTATCTTCTTGAATTTTCTTTTCCTTCATTTAACTATTTCCCCTATCACGTTCTATTATTTCTTACTGTTCACCAGCTTCTTCTTCAATTGACTCCTCTGTTTCTTTTTCCTTGTTACATTATTTAACTTCATGTACAACCTCTTTATCAATCACATCTTTTTTTATATGTTCTTGTATAACACATTCTTCTATCTCTTTCTCCTGTATAACTTCATTTTCATTTTCTTGCACATTCATTTCAAATTCTAGCCATATATGACCAGCATTACCACATTATTTGCACTTTAAATCACATTTTTTTTTGCATTATGTCTTGTTTTACCACATAAATAAGATCTTTTTTTTATCACATTCACTGATTAAATAATCATTTTCTTCACAAAAATAGTAAGTGTTTGGTTGGCCCTTGTATTTCACAAAACCCCTATTACCATAACTTTTACAATAATATTAGGTACATGCATGACATTATTTTCTATTTTCAGTATTACTCCCCATACTCATCCCCCAGTCCATAGTCCTCTCTCATCATATATTTTTGTTGTGTCCTTTACTTCTTTACATATAGTTAACAAATGTTCTTTTAGTTCTTTTTCTTCGACTTCTAAACTAGATCATTATTCTTTTTTTTTGTCTCTAAAAAGCTTTCACCACATATTCTGAGCATGGATAAATATTTTTTCATTTGTTCATATGCATCCAAAAAAATGTCAATGGCCTGCCCTGTCTCAAATATTAAGTCACAAAAAGTCTCTTTATTAACTAAAATAAATGTTCTTCCTCTTTTGCTTTCACACCCAGAGGTGCAATGACAGAGTCCCAAACCTCATACCTCTCCAAACGTTCTTCTTTTCTACTGCTCACATATACCATAAACTTATTTTTTGTTTCTTTTATTTCCTCTTTCTTCTTTGTTCCTTCTCCAACAGTTTGTGCATAAGTTTTTTTGTCTCTAGAGCTTTTTCTGGCACAGTCCCTTCTCCTTTTTCTTCTTCAATTTTGTTCCATGATTTTGCTCCATGAAATTGTTACTCCATTTTCTGGCACACTTTGGTTTAACATTTCTACCAAATAATCATCCCACAGCATCTCTATTTCAGCTATGATCTCCTTTTCCTCCACTATCACTATTTTTCTGCACCCACATCATCAGAAAAAAACTTCAGATAGTGAGTCTACCATTTTGACTGCATTTTCAACAACTTTCATTTCAGTTTCAGCAAAAGCTGAATAATCCATCTTTTCTCCCTGTTCGTCTGGGCTACCTACATGCCTGGAATGGGAACAGGAAGTCTGTTATGTCACACACCAACTCTTCCCCCTACTACCAAGAATATCACTTCAGGTCTCCCCTGAAAACAGGCTACTAGTCTGGTGGGACAATCCCAGTCATAAAAGATAAATTAAATAAAATTAAAACAATAATAAAAATAGAAATAAAATGTGTCTTACTGGCAGCAGCAGTTTCATTTCTATAGTAGTTGGCCGGTTACTACTGACCACTTCCTCTGACAGCCAGCCTCATTAAGCATCACAATGGTTAAGCCCTGTACCTTACCCACAAATAACCAAAGCTACAAAGCTGACTTGTCAAAGCATAATTAATGACCACATATATCGTGTACTTTAACATAATTAATAACCACATGTGTCATGTCCTTGGGTGTTGACTCTTATACTTTTGACAGCACTAAAAACATCCACCAGATTCATACACCAGTGATATGAACAAGTCATTATAAGGAAATGGACATAGAAGTATTATGTTTTAAGGTCACAGTCACCCTGGATTACTTGTCTTCTGTTGCCATTGCTAGAGTCAGGTGTTCTGTGCCAAAAGGTCAACTAATCACCAGAGCCACCTGCAGTTCTTTGCTTTTTGGCAGTAGTCACAAGTTTGAATCTTGTTTTCCTAGTGAGGTTATCTTCCTGCTGTACTGCATTTTATCTCTTTCAGCACTGTTTTGTTATGCTATAATTCATCTGCATCTTGACCTTGTATGAATTCATTGCTGGAAAACTTGTAATTAAGTTTGTTGTAGTCATGCCTTTTAAGGAAGTAGTTTTTAATGGTCCTATTCTCTTATGGGATCTTAATTTCATTTCGGGGATGTTGCGCTCTAGTCAGTGGTGGATGGTGACTTCAAATCAAAGGGGGGCAGCAAAAAACAGCTAAATGTGTAGAGCCAATTGGAAGGCATGTGGCCAACTAGAAAGGGGTGAAGCTATGCTAAAAAACACAAAAACTGGGACTTTAATTAAATATGCTGCCTTGGGTGCAAAATCATCATTATGAGAGTCCAATCAAGACAAAATGAAGTGTAGAAAAAAAAATATTTCAATGCATTGGCTACATGACAGCATACTTAATATCTAGATAGAAATAAAAAGGTTGTGAGGCATGAAAAAATAAATTACTTTTTAAATACATTACTGGAATGCCAGTCAAGATCAAATATAAAAAAAAAAAAAAGCAGCACTCAACTCAAACCACTTCTCTTTGCACTGCAGTTCTAATTATAATTTATGTTCAGCTTTATAAAAGTACCAAATAACATGCTGAAAGTAGCAATCTCTGTGATACGCCCACTTGTAAAAATGTTTCTTATCCAAAAAAGACCTGCTGCCTGATAACAATATATATTTATTTCATGGGGAAAGCATGATCAAAGTAAAAAAATGAACAAATAAGAAACAAGCTCAAGATAAATTGCTTAAAGGATTACTGCACAGGTTATGGACCACACATTATAGATTGGCATTCTGTTTAGTTTATGTGTAAAGCCTGCAAAGATAACTGCAAGTCTCCAACAAATGCAATGAGCTTCTGAAAATAGTATAATCCTGTCCTTTATTACAAATACTGTCATATGTATTTCAATACCTAAGGCTTGTACGTTATCTAGTTATGTAAATATTCTCTGCATGGCAAGATAAAGGCTTTCAGTGTTGGTAATTAACAGCATGCTTATTAAAGCTTACTTGCATCTTACAATCTCAGACAAGCTTACCTGATGGTCATTAAAGCATTGCTACTTAAACACAGAGCAACAGGCACTGCAACAACATGCATTTCCTGAATAATAAGAAGCATAACTCAACAGTATAAAAATGTGACAAGAAACAGAACATTCTGCAAAATCAAGGACAGATGAAACACCACTGTAGTACTTGTGTCTACCTTGGATGGCGGGATACTTTGCACACTTACACTGCACAGCTGCTCCTTTCCTTGCTTGGACTCAATTGGAAAAGCAAGACACAAAGTGAAACCACAGTCCACGTACTGAAATCCAAGTAAAAGCAAGAAGACTGGATAACACAAAACAATTAAAATCACCAAGAAGTGTTGTGAAAGCACTCAAAAGTCACCAATAACAAGTCCAAAGTGCCCACGAAAGGAAAAACTTGTAGTTAAATAAAGAACTGCTTTATTATAATCCACAAAGACGCTCGTTCATGACATTAACGCTCTTTCATACAATACGTTTTCGTCCACTCTGGACTTCATCAGATAACTTTCTCCCTTCCTTCAATGCCTTTATAAACCTTTATTCATTAAAAACAACCAATGAATTTAATTTAATTAGTTTGAAATCATCAAATCAAATCCACTTCATTAAAATAAACTCATGAATATTCATTACTTAAAAAACAATGTATACTAAGACACTACATAATGTTGATTCATTTACCTATCTACCAATTGAATTAAATGAAACATGTTTATTATGAAGTACATGGAATAAAATTCTATTAATTCCCTTTATATAAATAAATAAATAAGTAAAAACACACATAAAAATTGATGTTAAAACATTTATGTTTTTAGACATTCTCTTTGTAATACTATTCAATTCATAGAGTCTTACCCTCTCTAGTGTCCTTTTGTGTTTACTACACCTTAAATTTTGCTTGATTTTATTTTCAGCAGGGACACAATAGACAAGTGATCATTTAATCCTGGTTCCTTCCCTGCTTCCAGGCTAACCTGCCACCATAATTCTCTGCTTTCAAGCACTTCTTCCCAAGGGCCCCCTCTATTGTCTATCTTAATCTGCTCCAATACTATAAATTTAAAATTATACCCATTACAATTAATACTGTGTTTGTAAAGTGCGTTCGTTTCTTTCCCCTTATTAATATCGTATGTATGCTCGTAGATTCTTTTCTTGAGTTTTCTTTCCGTCTTACCTACGTAAAACGATTGGCACTTCCCACACACTACCAAATACACCACTCTGCTTGAATCGCAATTGTAAAGCCCTTTACTGTTAATTATTCTTTTTCTGCTGCATATATTTACCTCACTAGTATTCATAATGTACGGACATTGTGGACATTTTCCACATTTGAAAGTTCCTTTCCTATTATTGCTTAATCCCATTTTGTTGTTTCCTATTCTTTCCAGTATACCTTTCAAGTTGGGGGCATTTTTGTATATTATTTTGGGTTGTATCCTTTTAATTTCATTTATGTCAGTTAAAGCCAAAAAATTAACCCATTCTTTGTCCAGAATTCTTTTTAAATTCTTATTAGTTGAGTTAAATTCTACCACTAAACTTTTTTCATAACCTTTCTCTAGGTTTCCTTCTTTTTCCTTTTTATTTCCTTCACTAGAATGGCCATCTATTGTTACACCTTTTATTGGATGAAACCTATCAATTCTCCCTTCTTCCACTTCTTTTCTCATTTTCTCCACAAAGTCTTTTGGGTATCCCCTATCTTTAAACATTGTTTCTAATTTTTCACATTCCTTTGTGAAGTCAGTTTGGTTACTGGTCATTCTGGACCCCCTTACAAACTGACCCTTCACAATGTTCCTTTTACAATGTAAGGGGTGTCCACTGTTGTAATGTAAATAAGAATTCACATAGGTATCTTTCCTATGTACTTTAGTCTCAAAGTGGCCTTCATTCTTGTAAACTTCCACATCTAAATATCTTAAACAATCAGAATCCATAGTGTAAGTAAATTTTAAAAAATTAGTGGTCTGATTTATATATTCAAAAAATTCCAAGAAAATTTCTTTCCCCCCAACCCAGAACATAACTATGTCGTCGAGAAATCTCCGATATGTTAACCAATATTTGGCATAACGTGAATTAAGGATATATTTTTCTTCCCATTTGCTTAACACAATATTTGCAAATGTGGGGGCACATGCCGCGCCCATGGCCACCCCTGAAATCTGTTGAAAAAATTCTCCTCCAAACATGATAAAATTATTTTTTAATATTGTGTCCATGAGCGCAACTGTGGTTATTTTTTCATCTTGTGTCATTTTTTGTCAGAAAAAATGATTTCCTCAAATATGTCCATTCCTTCTCTACATGGTATGCTAGAAAAAAGATCTATTATATCAATGGTAATAAATATAATGTCTTCCCTATATAAGTCAGTCTTTAGCTCCCTAAGAAAATCCCATGAATCCTTTAAAATCTCTTTTTTATTAACCCAAATGTGCTTAGTTTTGAAGTCTACGTATTTCGCCAGAGGTGTTGTTTTAGACCCCTTAGAAGTTACTATGGGTCTTAAGGGGGGGTTAATCAAATTCTTATGTATTTTTGGAATTCCAAAAACTGTTGCAATTCTGGGTTTCTTTACTTCCAGGTACCTATATGTTTTCTCACTTATAACCTTTTCTAGTAATAAGTCTTTTATTAATAAGTCAATTTTGTGATATGCCATGTTTACTTCGTTTCTAGATACCGTTTTATACTTTGTTTCATCCCTCAAAATATTGTCCATTTTCCCTTCGTATATTATTTTGTCCATTACAACTATCCCACCCCCCTTATCTGGCTTCATTATTCTTATGGAGTAATTGTTTTGCAAGTCCGTTATTACTTCTTTTTCTTCCTTACTCAGGTTATTATAATGTGTATATACTTCTCTACTTTTTTCATGGGATTTCCTTACCTCATTTTCTAATTTATTTTCAAAATTCTTAATCTGAGGTAATAGTGGGGGGTTAAAAATTGACTTTCTAGAAAGTTCACTTTGAACCATACTGTTCCTATTAAAGCCTGCTTTTGTAGCCATTACTTCCAAATTTAGCTTTCGTGTGAAAATTTTCACTTCAAGTAGTGTATCTGTAATCTCCCCTCTCCTGTAGGGTATATATTTCAATCCTTTACTAAACAAGCTAAAATGTCCTTTTGTTAATACCAAGTCACTAAAATTGTAAACAGTAAAATCTTTATAAATATTTCTAACATTATCTAATACAATAACATCGTCACTTTCTCCTAAACCTATCGGGGTAGGGGTACATTTCAATACTGTCTCCCTCTCCCCTTTCTCCCTTCCAAATGAAAATTATTTACTTCTTGATGTGTGTATTCTTGTCCCCTTTCTTCTCTCCCCAATGGAGGAAATTCTTCATCATAATTTTTCCTAACATTGTTTTCATTCCATGTACTTTCTGTGTTGTACCTATTCCATGTTTCTCTAGATTTGTAATTTCCCTTTTTTGTCTGAATGGGATCAGGATAACTAATGTTGGTTTTGTATTCATTAATGTCCCTCCTCAATTTGGACATTTTTCTTTGAATAATTTCATCACATTTCACATCAATATCTTTCCTTACTTTAAAATACTTTTCCTTTTCTTCCCTAATGCCAAAAACTAAGTCATTCTTAATGTGTACATCCAATTCATCTATTTCTTTCTTTAATGTTGTTTGCTTTCTATCATTTTCTTCTATTATTAATTTTACTACCTCTACTACCACACATTATAGATTGGCATTCTGTTTAGTTTATGTGTAAAGCCTGCAAAGATAACTGCAAGTCTCCAACAAATGCAATGAGCTTCTGAAAATAGTATAATCCTGTCCTTTATTACAAATACTGTCATATGTATTTCAATACCTAAGGCTTGTACGTTATCTAGTTATGTAAATATTCTCTGCATGGCAAGATAAAGGCTTTCAGTGTTGGTAATTAACAGTATGCTTATTAAAGCTTACTTGCATCTTACAATCTCAGACAAGCTTACCTGATGGTCATTAAAGCATTGCTACTTAAACACAGAGCAACAGGCACTGCAACAACATGCATTTCCTGAATAATAAGAAGCATAACTCAACAGTATAAAAATGTGACAAGAAACAGAACATTCTGCAAAATCAAGGACAGATGAAACACCACTGTAGTACTTGTGTCTACCTTGGATGGCGGGATACTTTGCACACTTACACTGCACAACTGTTCCTTTCCTTGCTTGGACTCAATTGGAAAAGCAAGACACAAAGTGAAACCACAGTCCACGTACTGAAATCCAAGTAAAAGCAAGAAGACTGGATAACACAAAACAATTAAAAACAAGGCTTTCAGGTTAAAAAACCCTTCATCAGTTTATAGCCAAAATTAAAAACATTCAGCTTATATATAGTCACACATAGCCCATAATTAACCAATTAACAATCAATTAATTTCAAATAAAACCTTAAAATAAAATACAACTAATGCAAGTACATTTGTAAATGCTTTAGCACTGGTTTTAATGAAACATTTGATTAATACCTGGTAAAACATCAGCACTCATTCTCAGTATCCATTCATATTCATTTAATTTCCAACTTATTATTCAGATCACCTTTTCTTATATTAATAGTCACCCTATCAATCACCATAAACATAAAAATATGACCATCACCAAATTCATTAGTTCCAAGGCTACACATTAACTACATTTACATTATTTTATACTTAGAACAATAAAGGACATTCCACATGTAAATTCTGGTCATTAACTTTAGCCTTAAAACAATAGGTAGGATGCTTACTCCAGACTCATCGACTCCAAATTCTAACTTCAAAGAACATGCAAAACATAATTTTAATTTCAAAGAACATTTGAAATGCTTGGCTTAGTTTTCCTTACAGCAGATGGCAATGTTGCTACAATCTTGAAGTTCGCATTTTACAGTGTTTTCTTTCATTTAAGAAACAAGCCTGTATTTTACATTTATATTTACAAATGATAGAATTATGTATCAAATTCTATTTTACTAGGCTGGTAGCCTTCACCCCTTCTCTACCAGTCTTCACACCAATAATGACAAAACTGTCCAATTCAGAACATTTCCAACATAAAAGTTTACTCAAACGTCTACAGTCCACCAGTATCAGTAAATATGCACAATCCCTGCAGAAGTAAAAGTCATCTAAAAATTCCACATTAAAGAGATCTGTAACTAATGAAGAGGTTCCCTGCTAGCAAACAACTTTATATTTCATTGTTTCATCTACAGATAAGTGCCTGTTGCCCTTGAGGAATAAATTGCCTATGTTACATTAAAAAAATGATAAGCTAGTAATATTGCAATAGAAAATGGATGGCAAACTGATAACAGGTTCATAGTTACTAGGTATCTCCTCCAAAGAGATCATTCTCAGGACTGCAGTATCCACCCCCTTTAAGAGTACAACACAGTACAGTATTAGCAATGCATCTACATACTGTGGGAGTAGAACTCACAGCCTTCTGCATCAAAACCAAGTACAATCCATGTTGTTCTATTAACAAAGCAGACTCAGCATAAGTAGCACTACTCTTCCCCTGAAACTCTCAGCTCCTTGTAAAATCCACTCAACACTCAACTGTATTGCTCATCTTTGCAGCACAAGAAATCTGAAAAAAGCCAAAATTTATGGGAGGGGGGACAAAAGCCCAAAAACCAGGGACACATTTTAAACATTGCTTTTATAATCTTGGAAGGTTGCTAGAATAAAATGCTGTGTTGCTACCATGCATTTCATTGTCAAGTCTTGAACCCAGGACCCTGTGCACTACAATCAGAGCAATATACCACTAGGCCAAATCAGCTGTTTCTTGAAAGATAGGAAGACAGAAACTTAAATGACTATTATTTAGTGAATTCAGTTCTCACCATAGCTCTCAACCTCTTAGCACAAAACACCTGGACAAAGCCAATAATGGGGGAAATACAGCTCCCAAACATATCAGTGAATTTGGTTCTCACCATAGCTCTCAACCTCTTAGCACAAATAACCTGGACAAAGCCAATAATGGGGGAATACAGCCCCAAAAAGCCAGAGTTTCTTTCTAGCCACCAGCTATACTTAACTGGGGCAACACACACGCTATCTGGGTTTGGAGTCTGCAGCTTCAAAATCCCTGCAGTAGATTCAGAGTCTGCTCATCAGCTTCAAAATCCCTTCATGCAGCAGCTTCAGAGTCCCAGCCCTTTGCAATACAAGTCCCGGCATGAAATACAAAAGTTCTTCCCACAAGAGCAGCTATGCAGCCTTCAGATGTTGCAGTCCAATCCCCTTCCAGTCTATGCAGTTGTAATCACATAGACTTCTGGGCATCTCTGTAGACTGTTGCCTTCTTCCTAATCCAGACTGCTTTTTAACCAGTCTAGATTCCTAAATGCATGTGTGGAGTTCTGGGAATACCGAGCATTCATGCGCAGAATTCCGGGACACGCTATAATTTTTTATTTCATTTTTCTTTTCTATTTACAGCTGGGGGGGTGCTGCAGTCCAAAAGTGTGAGCTTCCCCTGGCTCCTGTAATTTGAATATTTTTGTTTTAGCAAGTTTAATTTCCTTTTTTGCAAGACCTTATGTAGGAAATTTGTGATTCAAACATTTGGGCAGAGGAGTCCTTTGTTATTTTTCAAAATGATAGAATTTTCAGTGGTATAGTCTTTCTCACACTGATCTCTAAATTTATAGTAAATCAGTTTTGTTAAATTCTAGATGTAGGTAAAGAAACAATGCTTTAAGGAATCTGGTTATTTCTATGAACTTAAATATTACATAAATCCAGACTGCAACTTGCAAATGTTTCAGACAGCCTTTTTAAAGAGCAATCACCATATTGGTCATAAGGTGGATTCTCTTTGAATGACTTTGTCACATCATCAAAAATTACTACATTTACCTTGAGAAGCCTTTCATAGGCACTATCAAGACCCATGTCATAAAAAATGTCTTTCTGTTTCTTCTGCATGCTCCAAGGAAATCACAGCAGATAACTCTTATATTGCTATCTGGTCAAGGTAAATACATTTACCAAGTGTTGCAGCCTGAATGCTGTTTCAGGATTAAACCGTGATTTGACAAAGCAGTACTACAAGGCATATTGCATAATGCCCATTATTCCCTGATAGAAAGTTAAAGGTGGAAATGTATATCTTGTTCATTTTTGTTTTGTATTGGCTTGGTATTTAGTCAATCATTTAATACCAGCTGACAAAGTTCCTTGAAAGAGATTCTACAGCCGCAGAGTAGTCTTACAATAACTTTAAATCTCTGCATGTCACATGCAGAAAGTACGGATTCCATTTCTGCTTTACTTGCTGTTTTTAATTATTGCTTAGGTGATATCTTAACATGCTACTGTATGTAGTATTCTGTCTCAATTTTGTTGCAAAATTATCAGTGCTTGGCTTTGACTTACTCCACTTCCTATTCAGAAACCTACCTGGAATAAAAGAAGGCAAAGGGAATAGTGCCTTCTGTGAAGGTTGGGTGCCAGGCTGGCAACTTGGCACCATACAGACAGCAGTGCCCATCAGTGTGCGGACTGGTGATCCACTGTGGTGACTCCAAACTTGGAAAACCCAAAGGGCATTACTAAAGGGAGTCTAACCTCTCCTGTTAAGGTATACCCAGTGTCTCTCAGCATGCACATGCCGAGAATGGTGTAGGCCTCATAACAGATGCTAAAATAAAGATATTTCATTGAGAGAGACCTTCAGTGGCTGAATGTTTAAAAAGTAATTATTTCTGACTGAGAAGTTCTCTACCTTAGGACAGGCATCCACATGACAAACCTTTCTTTAATATAGAGAACACCACATGCAAATCAACGCAGTGCTGTCTTTTACAAATCCAGCTATGCCTGCTAAGTATAAAGCAGCCTGATCACAATCCAACTTTATAGAACATATTTATTACCCCCTAACACTCAAGGAAGAGTTATGGTGTTACTAGGTATGCTGTCTCCCTTTCCTATCGTATTTTAAACTGTACTAAGGACTTGTAGAAAAGAGATTTCAGTATTGTCAAATGGTAACGGTTTTATTTATTTCTTTAGTTTCACTTATGTTTTATTTTATTTCAGAACTGACAACTTGTATGAATTATTGTTTTTTGTATATTTCTTTTTAAGTTGTTGCTGTTCCCATATGAATCATTCCTATGTGTGCCACATAGCTATGACTTCAGAGATGACTGCAAGTGTGCAGGCAGATTTGTGGATCTTCTTGTACAGACTGTTAGAAGCTTTTTTCTAAAAGTCAGACTAAGAAGCATCCAGTTATACTGTGGATGTGACACTTCCTTATTTGTGCTCATAAAACCCAATAAAAGGAACTTACATCATTGATGTTTACTGTTGTTACCCCCAACACTTGAGTAAGGGATGATTCGGACTGTGAAAATATATTGTGACTGTTCAAGTTATTTTACCACTCTCATGAGCTTTTGTTTTAAATATCAGTTTACCATTCTCTTCTTAGGCTCTTATAGGTTTTAAAGGAGATCGTGGTCCACCAGGTGATGAAGGGATACCTGGGCTACAAGGTGAAAGAGGTCCCCCTGGTCCTGCTGTGAGTGGCCCCTTCGGTCCACCAGGAGAAAAAGGTTACCAAGGAGTTCCAGGAACCCCTGGTATTCCTGGAGTACCAGGTAAGTCATAACTTTTCTTACATAAAATAAATACCTGTTGTTTTATAAGCACATCTAAGTTAAAGTAATGCTGGCCAGATATTTATATCTCATGCTAGTATCTCTAGAGACATTTAAGTGTGCATGTTGCTAAAATGAGTAACCTACACAAAAAAAAGATTCTCATTACCAGATTGCTATTTCTGAGGTAGAATATGCATTTGTAATTTAAAAACTAGAGCTCTGAATGAATATTGCATCTTAGAAACAATGGTATATTTTATAAAAGAGCGGTTGCTTCAGGGTTATCCTCAAACAGGAAACTGACTTGCTCTGAGGTTGTTGTGTGATGCGCAGACTAAACAAAACTGCACATGGCCTAAGTGAACTAGTCATTTGGCTTGTGCATCTGATTTACACAGGAAAATAATTTTAGATGCACTAACTGTGCCTGCAAGCTGTAAGAAGGAAAGAATAAGGCTAGAAAAGAGATTAACATACATGAATCATTCTTTACTGCATTCAGAAGGGATCATTGTCATGATGTTTTTATTAGCAGTAATTTACATTTAAAACCCACTAGCAAACATTTGGCTCTAGGTTTTAAATCAGACCCCCGAGACAGCCCCCAGATTAACATGTCACTGAATTAGGTATTACACTGGGCTACCTGACAAATCTTCGAACACTCAAAATTTCATATGTTACATGGTCGAGACCAAACATTCGAAATTTTAAGTCTTCAAAGATTGACTTTCAACGGCGCCATACGGTGCAGATAGGGAGAATTTCCCTTTTCTGCACTGAAGTGCGGTCTCGGAGTTGGTATATATATGTGTATATATATATATATATATATATATATATATATATATATATATATATATATATATATATGTAGGGGGTGTGGGGGGCACAGCCTATGCTGTTAAAGTGTTTTTTCTTTTTTTAATTTTTTTTTATTTGATGTTCGAACATCCAAATGTTGAACATTTGGTCTCGACCATGTACTGTTCGACATTTTGAAAGTTCCAACATTTAACATAGACCCTTACACTGACATTCTTATTCCGCATTGCTTCTCTCCTCCATGCCTCAATTGACTGCTATGATCGTCTGGTTTTAACCAGACCCAAATCTATTTATCACACTGTACCCCCATTTGCATTTTTTCATTTATCCCAGACAATATCCCAAAAAATGTATTGTTACTGCTTAAGTTATTATACCATTGTCACGAGCTTTTGTTTTAAGTATCATTCTACATTCTTTTCATAGACTCTCATAGGTTTTAAAGGAGATTGTGGCCCACCAAGAGATGAAGGACTATTTGGTCCACAATATGAAAGTGGCCCCCCTGATCCCAGTGGGATTAGTCCATTTGGTCCACAAGAAGAAAAAGGTTGCCAAGGATTTCCTAGAACATCCCATTACCAGACAGAGCATGTGACTTCCCAGAGGACAAAGCCTTCTTAGAATAGTGAGCAGAGGAGCAGAGATGTGACAGCTTATGAATAGATAGTGGTCAGTAGCCATCATTCTGTTGCAGCTTTTCAGGATCCCTATCAGGGAAGTGCGTTCACTGATATCCAGCATGCATGATGTCTACTTCTTCATAAGTTACACTTAGTATTTTACTATTGTCCTTGCCTTCTGCACTGAAGCTGCATCTTGTTGGACTCTGGGACTCCCTCAGCAGTCATGTAAACAATAAGTAATCTGATATCTTCTCCTTGAGACAGGAGAGCTGACAAATGGTTGCTTTGCCCTTTCACAACTATCCAGTCCTACAAGCTGCTCAGGCTAACTCCCAAACTTGGATTGCCAGTTGCTAAAGATGGATGCCCAGAATTTATGTCACTGAGCAGGCAGTTACCTCCATTCATTTTCAGCATGATATCCCATAACTTGACAGTGATAACAGCCAGCCAATTTACTAGCAGTTATGTCATTTTCTGGTTAGCATGCTTACTTGGAGTGAGCCCCATCAAATTCCCTGTTGAAGACTTGTGGTTAAAATCAGGCCAAGGAGTCTTCTACTGTCACACTCATCTGAGTCAGGAAAGGCTTTTCAGTATACATAAGAAGTCTGCTGTGGTTTCTTTCATGCCTTTTTGGTAAAATGACACACTGGATGTGAGTGCGTTTCTCAGTATCTGTTGAAATGTAGTCAAGAGTAAAGTATGCAATTTGGAACCATGTTTTAATGTCAGACTAAGGTCCCCTTCAGGCATCTCGAGACCTGCTGTCACCTCTGGTATGCAGCCACAAACACTGGGGACTCTTCACTTTCCCAATGTTTGCTTAGCTCCTCTGATTCTAGGTGAGTGTTTTCTTCTGGATAGGAGCATTGAAGCATGTTTCCGCCCTTCAGTCTGTTCTAGAAATGCATTTCTGAAGATCCTGCTATCCTTGTTTCTGATGCTGATAAAGATAATGAGACCCCCACTCTTTACAGCTGTCCTTCAGATGAACCCCTTCTTGGGGAAGAAATCTAGGCTTATAGATTCATCTGTCTTCTAGCTTGCAGAACTTTTGCTTTCTCCCTAAAATGAACTTAAATTCATGTTTGGTGAAAAAATATGAAGAACTCCAATTCATCTTTGTTAAGGAACTTGTCCTTATGGATAGCTTTAATGTAATGAGAAGCATCTATATTCTGTTCCTTGTACTGCAAAGAAAGTTGATTCCCACTACAAAGTGATGACAGACTAGAAAGACATTTGGTGTTACCATCTCAGGATGACTGTCATCTCTCCTGTTTACCAAAGGTCCTAGAGAGCTGAGCACCTTTCTTCTGTGCTGCAGGATAAGGATTCCAAAATGCTGAGCATTATGGGAATGTGGGTGTTTTTATTTGGCATACTGCATCTCATATCAGTAACTACCAATCTCATCTCTCCTAGATCCAGTCCTCCTTTGTGGATCAAGCTACAGAGAAGTTGCAAGAGCTCATTTTTTTGTGAGGTCTAAGACTGTCTCAAAAAAAAAAAATACCCATATACTGGTTTCTTTATTAAGCTTCTACATAACCCTCATTATCCTAATGCTGTGAGTAGATAAGCAGACATACTATACTGGAAGTGAAAACAAGACTGTCCTGCAATAATGTATTTAGATAGTGTCACAAGACATGATGAATGCCTTTTGGCACATTAGTGTGTGGGTGATGTTCACACAAGATTCCCTTGATTTGCTCATAGTGCTTCATTTCCAATTCAAAGTTTTGCTTTTTACTGTGCCCTCTGCACCCTTTCTGTTTTCCAAGATGCTTGTGGTCATGGCTGAAGCCTTGCAGAATAAGTGATAAATTGTGTTCCCTTATCCATGTGAATGTCTCCTGGTAAGCCTTCAAGGCAACACCTAGTGGTGGCCTTTATTGAGTTTTTCTGTGGCTGTACATTCTGGGGGTTACCAGAGTCAGTGGTAATTCTTGGCACCAGAGCTACTGCCTGGGAAGTCATAGCTTGGCATCCTAGGTGACTTGGGCCTCTAATGAACACAGGCAGCCTGTAAATGTTTCATCTCCAAGGCCTTTGTTTGTAAATGGTTCATCTCCAAAGCCCCTGCTTGCACTACCAAGGCTACCAGAACTTGTCTGAGATTTGGGATACATGGCTAGGCTTAAAAAGGCCCCATTGGTCATTAGCGTGCCACACACCTAGAAACCCATGTAGAGGTAGGTGCAAGCCAAAACACTTTTGAGCCTTTCAGGTCTTATGGTGGCCACAGGCTTTATTTTACTATTAAGGCAAGACCTGCAAAGTACATGGGCATTTTTCATTCTATTCCAGAGGAGTGGTTTATTTGGCACAAGGCCATTTGTGTACTGCATTTTATGAAGGGAAGACTTCCAGGAAGTTTAACAAACGTATTTATGAACACTTGTTGGATGTTATGAAAAATAAGAACATCAAGTCACTATTTAAACATATAGCTTGTTTTAATACACATTGTTTTAAGATTTTAGTCATTGAGCAGGTGAGGCAAGATCCTCAGGGAAGGATCACAAGGGAACATTTGGAGGTTTGTGAGTGAAAGTAGCAGATTAGTCTGAATGCAACTAGCCATCCTGGATTAAATGATGCATGCTCTATTAATTCTATTTTAAAATTGAAACACTATAATTTGTCTAATTGTTGATAATTGGTTTGTCCATTTTATTAGTCTCATAGTTTCATGTGATTTTGAATGTAGTGTATTTAAGTTGTTTTAGCCAAATGCTTTTAAGTTCAAATGGAATTCCAAAAATTGTTGAAATGAAAGCGCTCAACATTTTGAATAAAATTTGACTTGCTCACGTCTTTATATCTACCAACACAGGTGTTTTTTGTTCTTGGTTTAATTTTTCATTGTTCAGTTCTCAATTTCTGTTTTTCTGTTACATTACAGAACAGCCCTGAACTGTACTACAGGACAAACACCGAAGAACTGTTCTTTAATGGATGTAACAGAGTCATACTTGGCTTGATGAAACAGATTCTGAGTGGTGCTGTTCAAAATGAACAGTACTTGTAAAAAAATTCAGCTTGATAAAAGTACACAGGATGATTCTGGAAATGAAACCTGTATTATAAAATACAACAGGTTGAATAGCTCTATAAAAAAACTGTATATGTACATATATATATATATATATATATATATATATATATATATATATATATATATATATATATATTTGTGTGTGTGTGGGTCTGTGCACGCGCGTGCATATGTACATATATTTGGATGGCACTGTGGTGAAGCAGTAGTGGTGTTGCCTCACAGCAAGAGGTTCTCCAGTTCGATTCCCGGCTGGAGTGCCTTCTGTGCAGTCTGCAAATCCTCCCTGCGTTCATGTGGGTTTCTTCCAGGTGCTTCTGTTTCCTCCCACATTATAAAGGCATGCGTCTGGAGTATTTCCCCCCATGCGTCTGCTGAAAATTGGCTTTGTTCCAAGTCGGACTTTCCCAGTAAATAAATGTTAAATAAAAAACAAATATATATATATATATATATATATATATATGTGTGTGTGTGTGTGTGTGCACACACACACGCACACACACACACACACACACACACACACACACACACACACACACACACACACACACACACACACACACACATAAAACAGAAGAACAGATATTAAATGAAAGAACTAAAAACAATACAAGGGTCCACTCTCTCTTACTTTCCTCATGTCAGGGCTTGCCCCATCAGCTCATAACTACATTATTCTCAGCTGGATATTACTGCACCACTGACAGCAAAACATACTTTTTATTTTATTTCAGACTTATTCTAGCTCAAAGGAAATTAAATTTCGAAAAAAGAGGAATTAGCAAATAGCAAGGAAACAGAGTGAAACAGCTGAAATATTTCACCTCCTCATAAACAGAACAATACAACTTTACCTTGTATAACTTTCACACTAAACAAAATACCATAAACTTATCAAAACGCCTAATTTAATGTATTTTCTACACAAAAATACATGAAAATGATTGCATTAACCATACTACTAGTACTCTCATCAGACTATCATATAAAAAGTAGATGTCACTCCAATTCCAGGCAAGACATAAAATTCAAGAAAAATCTGTACAGTTCTGTATGAATAAATATATAAAAATGACCTCATTAATTCTATTAGCATAACTTTAATCAGAGGAAAACCTTTTACCAAAATGGTCCCACACACAACTGATGAAACTAATCATTGAAGACCACACAAACTAACTTATTTCATTCCACCTTCTACAAAACCAAAATAACAAATCTATACATGACGAGCTCCTGCATTATGTTTTCTCCGTACTCTGTGACTCAAGGATTCCCAAAGTAAACTGGAAGGACTTGTGTGATAACTTTAAGTTTAAAATCAATTGTGAGGAAGATTCATTGTATCTCCAGGATACAACTAGAGGAGCTCCAGAGTGGATCCCAGGAATTTTTATGGAAAAACTGACCTGATTTCATTATCAAGTTCAAAGAACTGATTCAGGAAATTCGTAAAGGAGGCATTCTGAACAACTTACGATCTGAACCTACACAGAATTAAGAAAATGGGCACTCTAGGAGATAAAGACATCAGATACTGGAGCATTGAACAGTGTGCACAGAATAAGTCTATTTCCATTCCTGGCTTGTTCCATGACACTAGAAAAGGGACTGTTACGAAGATTAGTGAGTGTGATGTATCACAGAGCTAAGAACTAGTGCTAAAATCTAAATATTTAAAGGATTAGAAAACCACTTGAAGTTCTGAACTAAGAATTAAAAAGCTAATGGCAGTGGTTCTGAACTTATTTATGAATGAATCTGCTTATGTTGCAGATTCCACTAAGGTACTTCAACAATGGAGTGCAAGGCACTGAAATGTTATTTTATCACAGTAAATTGAGAAATGGGAAAAAGCTAAATTGGTGGGAAAGGCTGAATACTGGGCAGTGCATGTAGTCCTTTAAAAGTAATGCACACTCCTATATAAGGTACCTTTGTATGTATACAGCAGAAAGTCAGAGTTTGGGCACTGTTCATTCACTGCTTGAAAATAAAGTGGCTTCAAGCATGTCCTGGTATCTAAGCAAGTTCCTTCGAAGTATGTAACTGCGATGACTTGTTCCTTTAAAGGTACTCTTTTGCACTTTATTTAGATTCTAGAGGGTTTAATCCTGCCTTGTGCCCAATACCAAATGTTTTGGACTTCCTATTTTCTTACTAGAAAAAGGAAAAAAGCAGAGATTATTTGACTGAAACTGGTTTAAATGACAAACTTTCCTTATCAGTCATATTCATTTATCATCTACTACAAGTGGAAGTATTGCTAGACTTGGAAAGGGTAACCGCAAAGCCTTTTTCAGTTATGTCAGAAACCTCCATGGCAAGCACAAGTTTGTTCTGAATTAGTTCTTAACGGTACCACTTACACTGATCCTGTTGACTTAGCCAACCTGCTAGCAGATAGGTTCAGTGCAAACATCACCCCCCATTCCCCCAAAAGCCCATTCAACATCCCTGATACTTGCCCCGCACCTCACATCTCCATAGATTAAGTGTTAAAGGCCCTATCCAAGGCAAAGAACACAGCTTCCATGGCACCTGATAGTATCCTAGGCTGTATTCTGCAACATCTCCAGCAAGAACTAGTCTCGCCAATGAGCACCCTATTCAACTATAGCCTAAGTACAGGCTTCATTCCAGCAGAGTGGAGAACTGCCACTGTCATCTCTTTGCACAAAGGTGGTGCCACTACTGACCCTGGAAACTATCTCCCCATTAGCTTGACAAGTCTGATCTGTAAGGCCATGGAGCATATCATTATGGACCTCAAAAACATGGACATAGGCAATCTCCAAGCACTTGACCCCACACAGTTCGGATTCATCAAGGGCAAATCTTGCCTGTTGAACCTGGATGACTTTTTTGAGACTGTCACCAAGGCACTGGATAAGGGAAAGGCAGTTCATACAGCTTACCTAGAATTGGCCAAAGCCTTTGACACAATCCCCCACTAGAGCATCATCGAAAAGTTAACACATCTTGGTGTAAATCCCTATCTCCTCATGTGGGTGGCCAACACTGATAGGACCCACAAGGTCAAAATAGGGTGCCACCACATCCGACCTGTCACTAGTGGTGTCCCCCAGAGATCTATCCTGGGACCCCTATTGTTTGGCATCTACTTCTCAGTGGTCTAGGCAAAGACAAAAGGCCTGTGGCTGACCAAGTTTGTAGATAACTGTAAGTTGGGTGCTGTCAATGAATCCCCAGATGATGTTAACATACTTCAAGAGTGCGCCAAAGTCATGGCCTTAAGTTAAGTGCAAAAAATGTATTATCATACCATTTGGCAAAAACATGACCCCTACTGATTACCACATTAATGGCAACCCCCTAACCACACAACCTGTGGTGAGAGACCTGGATACACAAGTTGACAACAATCTCACATTTGTCCATCATGTAGCGGCAGTAGTCAGAAAAGCCTTTTACTTGGTTCACCTCATACATAAAGGGATTGCATCTAGAAAAAAGGAGGTTATTACCTCTCTGTACTCCTCCCTCATTAGGCCAATAATTGAGTACAATGCCCCATTTAGTATGTACCTCTCCAAATGCCTGCACTAACTGGAAAGGCCACAGAAATACCTCAAAAGAGAATCCATGGCCTCCAACACCTGTCCTATGTGGACAGGCTCAAATCACTATCACTCTACCCTGTAGTGTACAGATTGCTCAGAGGTGATCTGTGTCTCACCTACAAGGCAATCTCAGACCCTACTCTACTAGAGATGCTCCGTGTCCATAAGTCTAATTCCTCATATAGTACCCAATCAGAAAGGCTTAAATCTAATATGTGACATTAACAAAACCTGCTGGAGAGACAGACTTGTCTCCCAGAGGCTGTCCTGTCTCTGGAATAGACTCCCCATACACATCAAACAAAGTACGCCGCTGACCCTCTTCAAGCGCAACCTTGATGAGTGGATGGATAACCACAAATTTGTTCCAGGGGTTCCATCTGTGTCCCTCACTGACAGGGGCAACAGGTGGTGATTGGGGTTTCATTTTGTGAATAAACTCTTGGCTAGGCTTGTAAGGGCACCAGACCCATTAGCCTAGTAATCTCCAATGATCCTATGATTGCAGGGAGTCACCATTTAAAACAACCAATCAGAAATCATGTTACTAAATGCAACCATAGTTCTGTTTGAAAATGTCTAATTTATTCATGGGGATTAAGCCTTTTATTTTTCTGATTCTGAAGGTGAATGGACATTTCACTTCAAACAAACCTTCCTGTGTAGTTGTGGTGACTTATTTTGTGAGTCACACTTATAAGAAGAAAATCTCTCATAAACATTTTTTATTTCAGCACAGCACTGAAGTGTTATGTGAGTCTTACATTGCCAAAAGATTGTAGAAAGTAGTTGTTTTTATCTTTTGCCCAGGCTAGGGTTGGTAACCTTCAACTTAGGCAGATTATATCAGCTTGATTGTGTCATTGCACTGCATTCTGCTGATAGAAGAGGAAAGGATATTTTTCTGGCAAAGGTAATTATTTCAGTTTGGATGTTCATTCCAGGTCAAGATCTGCTTTGCAGGAGCAGTTCTGAATAGAAAGTTATCCAGAATCAAGTCTATCATGTGAAACTGCTTTGACATCAGTCTGTAGATAAACAACAATTTGCTGACAAAGACTGCTCTGGGGAAGTTATGTTACATAAGAAGCTACCATGACACTAGAATTTCAAGTGCATCTGGGCCAGCCAGCAAACATGCCACCTTCCTTCCAGGAAAGATTCAAGGGAATGTTGTACTTATAGATATTCTTTGGTTTCTTGCCAGTTTGTTCCTTAGTCTGCAGCAGAGAGCTGAGGAAAGATGGGTACAGGGGCCCCTGCGTGTCTTCTGTTGGTACTAACAATGTCATGCATGGGGAGAGATTCCATCTTATAAAACTGCTGAACATTAACCCTGCTTGACTGTACCTGATAGAGAATATTCATTAAGAAAATAAAGGCTTATATACTGGGATGTCTTCATATGTCTATGATTATAGCAGGTGATTACCTGACAACCTTTCTACATAAAAACACTGCTGAGAGTGAGAGAAATACTGGCACAGGAAAAATGAAGCATAATATTAAGTATCAACATCTGGAAAGCCACTTCTTTCCATATGTTGATATTTAATTATTACTTGGCAGTGGGTGGTAGTGGCAGAGGTACATAAAGTCCACATTATTAAAGAACTGTTGTAACCACCAGACATTGACAGTAATAACAAAATCTCAAAGCTGCATATCAAAGAGATTTGAACTTTCTACAATGACTTTACAAGTGCTGTAGTTATCAAGAAACAGTCATCAAGGAGAAAAAATTGGAGTTCAACATTGGAAAAAGAAGTCTGGTGATAAAAGGTGAAAGAAAAAGCATATGGATTTGTTAGAAGAGTCTAAGTTTGGTGATAAAAGGTGAAAGAAAAAGCATATGGATTTGGTAGAAGAGTCTAAACAGAAAATGCACAAATGGAATTGTTACATTTGTCAGAGAAAGTCTGCTGTTATTGAGATGTCTGAGGAGTGCTGCTGCAAACGTTGATGATTTTTTTCTGATCAACCCAGTGCTGGCTTGTTCATAGCTTTCGCTCTCTATGAAACAGTCTTACCTCACTTGCATCTTAACTGGACTTGGATGGCCAGCTGTGTCCAACGACAGCCCAGGGACTGGGAACTGGAGAAAAACCTCAGTATCCACTTTCTAGATCTCAGTGTTCCATTTAAGGAGAATCTAAGTTTTTCAATCATATACCATAAAGCCAAAAGCAAAGAACAAAATTTAGTTTCTGGGGTAGCTGTGGCCACATATTTCCAGTGAAAGATGCTACACCTTTCTACCCCCTTTTACTTAATATAACTAACTCAAGGTTTTCCAACTGGTACTTTTTGCTTTAGTTGCTAGCCAGTTCACTGTCATGGCAATATGATCAAATGTCATGCTCCATTTTGGGATGCCCATGATTTAGATTCTCATTTAATGTTAGTATCATTAATCTTATTCCCCATGGCAACGAACAATATATATTTAAAATTGCTGAACTGCACAACCTTTTCATAAACAAGAAAGGACTAAGTCTCGTATCATTCAAGTCAGGCCTTATTTCACTGAAGAGCTTTGTCTATTTGTTTTAAAGGAGTTTTATTCCAGGTCTTGGTAGTAAATCTTTTCTCTTGCGGTCCTAACTTTTCCAAATCTATGTGTCACACAGCAATTCCAGGGTAAAGTATGGCTTTGCCATTGCAGTCCTGTAAGGACTTTAACTTTATCACTTGTCTTAACTCTGCTGTTAGGAAATCCTTCAAGAAAACAAATAGGGGTCTGCATACCAAGATTGCTATGAAGATAGGCTATTCTCATCTTAACTTAAACTGTTAAAGGGGATCTCAGCTTACAGCTTTGCATGTCTCACTCCATCCCCTGGAGGATTTTTAGATGAGTAGTGCCTCTTGCTAGATTCACATTTTCCCATTACATCATGGTTTCATTTCTGAGAATAAACTATGTGATAATATGTGTGGTCCTGTTGTGAATTCTCCATTTATAGCGACAACAAAAAGCATAAGATGATAGGCCCATCATACTGAAAATATATTACCAGAAGAGCAATCCAATGCTAGCATAATGTTTAAATTACATTTTTTTATTTTATTAATTTGCTAACAAGCTAAACTGACTGGACACAAGTGTCCCTTTTAAGGAGTGACCCAGGAACACTGTCTGATTAAGCGATTTGCTCAGAGCAGAGTCACACTGCAGGCAAACGAAGGTGGGTAGAATCAAGCCCTGTACTCTGCAGGAAGGAGCTTATCAACTGCGCAGAGCCTTAACCGCTTGCGCTAGCTGACAACTTTTCAAGCTGAAACTTTTTCAAAGATCCAGTGATTTGGTAGAGACCTGTTTCATTGCCTTTTTTCATTGTTTGCATCATATATTTATTTGTAATGCATTACTGTCTTTATCTTATACATGCCAACTGCATTCTTTCTTTGCAAATAAGGATCATAGGAGGTTACTAGGCTATTGCCCCTAGAGCCATAACGAGCCTTGGAATGTTATACACTTGTTCCTTTATAGAGCAAGATATATAGTCTATATTAGCAATGCGAATCTAAGATCAGCACCTGCTGCCCCTGTCCAAGAGGGACAGAAGTGAAACCCCTGGGATAAATTTACACTTTCCCATCCAATTATCCAAGTTACCCTTAAATAGGGTTAATGAGGAGCTCTGTTTTACGTGAATTGGAAGCTTTTTCCAGAGGAGAGACAACCTCTGGGAGACGTAGCTGTCTGTTCAGCATGTCCTGTTAATGTTGCAATTTAGGTTAAGGTCCCTAGAATGAGTGAGTCTTGTACCATTTAATTTGCGGATGTGCAGCATTTCCATTAAGGCAGAGTTTGAAACTGCTATGAAGGACAGGCACAGGTTGCCTCTAAGCAGTCTATACAATACAGAGTATAGTGACAGGGACTTTAGTCTGTCCATTTAAGTCATGTTTAAGACCCTAACTGTTCTTGGCAAGAAACCACTGAGGTTTCTCCAGCTGCTGCAGGTGTCTGGTGAGGTACATACAGAAGGGAGCACTTTATGGTATTATTGGTCTGATGAGTGTCAACTACAGGGGAGTTATAACCTCCTTAGCTTTGGTTGCTATGCCCTTACTTATGAGATGCACAATGTAGTAGGCCTTCCTTATGACTTTGGGCACATGCTATCAAACTGCATTCCCAGATCTCCCACTACTGAGTTAGATCTTAGGGGGTATTATTAACATTGTAATTTGCAGGGACTTCTCCTTTGCCAAAGGGGATGATAATGCATTTTTTGTATTAATTTTAAATCCATGGCTTTGGCACCAATCCTTTATCTGTATAAGCTCATTTTGCAGTATGTTGACATCTTTGGGCATTCAATGATTGTACCCAGTTTGCAGTTATCAGCAAACCTGGTAAGTCACAGGCCATCTATTTTCACCTGGACTTCTGAGAAATAGATACCAAACAGTAGGGGGCCCAGCACAGATCCCTGTGGGACATCACTGGCTACACGTCTGCTGGGAGAGGTGGAATCCCCAACTTTGACTGTATGAGTTATATCAGTGAGCCAACTGGCTTCCCATCTAATGATGTATGGGTTAATCCCTAGCTGGATGAGTTTCTCAATGATGCTTGAGAAGGGGATTGTGTCAAAGATCTTGGCTAAGTCAAGATAGGCAGTATGCACTGTTTTGCCTTCATCCAGGGCTTTATTGGCACTCTGAAAGAAGTCCAAAAGGTTTAACAGACATGATCAGCCCTTGACAAAGCAAAACTGGGTAGGGTCAAGAGTTTGAAGGTCTCCTATATCCTTGTTGATAAGGTCTATGATGATTCTCTCCATGGTCTTCCAGATAAGGCTGGGTCTATAGTTCCCAGGGTTGTTTGAGGGGTCCCCTTTGTACAAGGAGATTACAGTTGCTGTTTTCTACTCTACAGAGACAAAGCCAGTACTTAGACTGTGGTTGAAGAGAGTGCCCAGTGTTTCTGCTAGTTCCTGTTTTAGACCATTTAGTAAGCAGCCGGGGATGTGAGGCTGTGTTTTTGGCCTTGGAGAGTGGGGTTATAAACTGCTCTTTGGAGATACTAGGTAGAGGACTGGTGACAGGTGTGCTTTGGAGTATGATTGGTTGAAACAAGTGAGTGAAGTTTTTGCCAAACTTATCTGCTAGTAGGTTGGTGATGTCCTCAGGTACAGTATTAGTGGTACTGTTGACTACTAATTTGGCACAAAACTGGGCCTTCCCTTTTAGACTTTGGACATAGCTAAAGAATGCTTTGTGATTATCCTTACCTAGGGATGCTAATCTAGGTTTGTAAATAGCCTTAGAGGACTTTACAAGGTATCTAATTTGCTTGTTCATGCTGTGGATTATGTTCTTCTTCTGCTGAGATTGTACCATCTTGTTCTGTGATAGCAGTTTCTTTCTCTTGTTGTATAATCTATTTATGCTAGATGTCCACCAGGATGGCTTGTTTTTCATGAGGACCCTGTTTTGATCTGTTCAGCTATGGCTGAGTCTGTACATTTGTATAGATGTTTATACAGGGCATATGTGTACACCTCAGTACAGCAATCATTACTGTCAGTGGTGACAGGGAGTTTGAAACTATGCCATTGCTTAGGAGGCTATAGTTTGCTTTGGAGAAATTTTTTATCTTTTTGCTCCTGCGGTGGGGGGTCAGGCACAGTCATTACTTTGAATGAGACTGATTTATGGTTGGACTTTCCCGGCAAGAGTCCTACACATGAGGTGGTCCAGCAATCCGCTATGTTGATGAGTACTAGGTCAAGGACATTAGAGCCCCTTGTGGGGGTGCAGACTATCTGTTCCAGGGCATTTGTTTTAACAAAGTCCAGGAACATTAGGGCAAGTGTGTTTGTGCTCATATATATTTCACAATCAGTGGAAGGATAGTTAAAGTCACAATGACCAGGGTGTTTGGCTGTATTGTAAATGACTCAAGTAGGTCCAGGTAGACAGTGTGGTTTTTGTGGTTCATGGTGGGAGACCTATAGCTAACAATGACATGTTGGACTTGGAGTAACTCTAGTGAGTTGTACCATTTAACCAGTCTCGAGGTGTATTTGTCTTTAATGAAGATGGGTTCACCCACTCCTTTTGTTCTTTCACATTCATGTTGCGGTCTGAACATGTGAAAGGCATTGTAGCCTTACAGGGCCGGGGTGCTGTCTGCAGCCTTGAGCCATCTCTCTGTGACTGCACAGACATCAGCATCTTCCAAAGTAAGGACTGCTTCCAGTGAGTGCAGTTTCTGATTTAGACTGCTAGCATTAAGCAGCATAACCTTGAGTTTGTTTCTGGAGGCTATTTTTACATCAGGAATTTTGTTCATATGACATTGCCTAAAAAATGCACTATGGGTGCATTTGCTGGTAATCAAAAGCCAAGAGGTGACAGGTGAAGACCATCTCTGGCAAAGCATCTACCTGGGTGAAGATAGAATGCTGCTAAGGGCTAGGGACATACCTGCCTGGGACACATAATCTAAAAGCTCAGTCATGCCTCGCTTCATATGAGTATTATATATTAGAGTATTTCAGTGAGGTATGTCTCAAGTCATTCACTCCAACATGGACTATGACAGAGAACAGTGCTTGTTGTTGATAGACTTGAGTTTGTGAGTGATTTGGTGGATCTTTGTACCTGACAGGTGGCTGACCATGACCTTCTCCTTGTCCAGCCTGGTGAGGGGGACATCTGTATGTCTCACAATGGAGCTGTCTATGACCAAGACATTTAGTTTTGAGGTGTTTTGCCTTAGGGGCTTACTGGGTGAGACACTGATACATTTGTTGTGTGTTGGAGTCTGTTGGGACTGTATTGTGGGCAGAGGGTTTGCACTTGCAAGGTCTCTGCTCTTTTGGTATACTTCTAGTGAGTACTTCTATGTATGTGGGTTTTTGTGTTGTGCACTTGGTTTGTGAAAGAGGTGGAGTGTGTCTGCTGACAACCTGTTTGTTATCTGTTTTTTTATTTATGTGAGAGAGATAGCATTGATTGCAGATTCATAGTATAGATACATCTCTCACATGTTGTATTTGTATGTTTTAAGAGTAATAGGTTGTCAGTGTATATGAGGCAATTGCTACATTGTCTCAGGATGCCCATGTCAATCAGGCTGGCTGGAGAAATGATGGAAAACTGTCCATTCATTATGGTAGGTGTATTCAGTAGTAAGTAGGGGGTGTGGCTAGATGGACCTGGTTCTGCTGTAGGACTAGTAAAATCAGTTAATCTATGAGAGGTTAGGGAGCAGAAATCCATGTCAATGCCTGAAAGCACAGCTAAATTCCTCTTCAGGCAGCAGTGCACAACTGCATTGAACGCTGATAAGTAGGGAACCTTAGGAGGGTTCCTTAGCAGTTATCTACAGAAAATTTGTCTTTCTAAGCCTTTGCATCTGTACACTGCAGTACTAAATGTTGTTGCATGGTGTGCAAGTGTGGTGCTTAAAAAGAAGCGAGGTACAACACTTTTAGCACAAACTGTCCAATGGTAGAGCCCAAAACTGAGCCCTATTCAAACAGTCCCCAACTCAGAGGGGTCCTGTTTTGCACACTTCTGCCACAGGGGTGCTGGAGGGCCTTCCTAATGTAGGATGGCTGGTTTAGTGCTCAGTTTATGCCGAACAGCCCAGATATGACATCAAGTGAAGACTAACAACGATCAAAGCAGCAACAACAGCAAGAAATGAAGTAGCAGATCAGTAAAATATTGTTTTACAAGTGCAAAGCGAGCTTAGAATATACTTATTTTTCATTGGTCACAGAGGATGCCTTGAATGTAGTTAAATTCACTCCAGGTTTCAGGCTAGGTCGCCAAACTCAGAGTAACTGCCAAACTGAACTTTGGAAATGTATTACCATCTTTATCTTTTACTTGCTAACATAGCTCTCAACCGCTTTATGTAAGAAATCTTGACACAGTCAAAAATAATTGGAGGACAAAGGCCCAGAAGTAGGAACAGATTTTAAAATTGCTCTTACAAACTTAGAAATTTGAAAGAATAACAGGTTTTGCATTAATGTGTATTTTCTGAAGGATATGGAGTCTGAAAGTCAAATGTCTGTCATTAGCGACAAATGTCTGTCATCATTATTAGTGACTTCAGTCCTCAATGATTTGCCAGAAAATCACAAATTTAATGAGGAACAGACCCAAAATATGAGACAAAAATCTGTACAAAAATCTGGATAGTTGAGATGTATGCTTGCCAGCTGTGTTGTCATTTCCAGAATGAAAGAAAATGCACTTGGTGCATTTTGTATGTTACAGTGACAAACCATAAGTCATAGAGTATGAACATGTTCTTGCCTTCTTTAATCCCATATGAATTTGCTAACCAGTCACAGCTGAACCATCTGCCCTTTTACTGTTATGAGTTCTCTTCCCTGGAACAACAGAAGCTTGCCTGTTTAGTAGAACTGTGGCAATCTCTCTAGCCAAAATCTATTCTAATTTTAGATTTTTTTCTCTGTAGTCACATAGTACATAAGGTATAACTGAGTGGATTATTCTACCCCTACACCAGCCTTTTTTAGCATTATAATCTTTTATCTGTCTGTTACTTGTATGCATTTTGTTAGTTAGTTAGTTAATTAGTAAGTTAATTAGTTATTAACATTTGTTTGCTAGGATAGTCTGACTAGACAAAAAACACCTTTTCAGTGGAAACTCAGGGAGAAAAGTGCCAATACAAAGATTATACATGCATGTTTAAAAAATAGACATTAAAAACACAAGGTTTTGAATGCAAGGAGACAACGTACATGCACACAAAATGTAGCTCTTGACTGATAACGTATAAGGTGCATGCATGTTGAAAAGTCGTGCAGGAAATAAAATGTACAGAAAAAAGAAAACATAATGAGGACAGTATGTAAGTTGTATGTGAATCTGATAATACTGTAAGATATAGTAGTAGGCAGAAGGTGGGATATCAATATAGTGATTATGTGATAAACAAAGAAGACATATTGCTTGGGGTTGTAGAAAATTAGAACTGATTACAAAGGAAATAAAGACATGGGCAACTTGAGATAGGAGGGGTGATAAAGGTGAAATAAACCATGTTTATAAAGGGTGAATAGGATAGATGGGAAGTAGGTGAAATGTGTGGGTTTACATACATGGTTATTGTGTGTGAGGTCATGGGTGTTAGTACTGTAGTAAAGTGGAACTGAAGAATGTGACAGGAATTTAAAGGAAAAGTGGAAAGTTGGAGTTATTGAGAAGGGAGTGTTAAGTGTAAAGGTAACATGCTAGAGTGACTATCCTGGATTGAATGAGCAGTTGCAGAGCTATGATGTTTTTAGGTAAAGTTGGACTTGGATTTTAAATTGATGTTTGCTTGAAGTATCCTTCAGAGGAAAGTGTAGATTTTGATAATAATAGTATTTGTCTTTGGAACAAAGATTTGTATTGGGGGCATATTTTTGGAGCAGAAAATTTGTTGCATTATCTTCCTTCCATGTGTCTAAATTTGTAATGACAGTTTAACTGCAAAGGTAAGAATTTGATCCAAGAACATCTTAAAATGGGGAAACATTTGAAGTGCTGGGTCCTGCTAGAATGAATCCCAAAAGGAGATTAAATGGCCAAAAAACAGGTTTACATATGTTAAGTTCAAGATTGCCTTTTCTCAAAAACAAACCATTTTTTCTGAGGAATGGCAATCTTGGAGTCAGAATATAAAAGTTTGGGGGGCAGGGAGGCTTGTTCCTCCTCCAAAAAAAAAAAAAAAAAAAAAAAGAAAAGCATAAAAGAGAATATTGATGCTTGAGATTCATTCTTTTCCTGAGTGTTCTGTCTTTTTTTTTTTTTTTTGGCATTTTGGCACTCAACAGAGTGCCAACGTCTCATTAGGGAGCCCTAAAACTCTGATGCTTTTGCAGTGTCCCTCACATATTACAATACTTTCCTAATATCTCTTGATCTTTTTTTTCTTTTGTTTTCTACAAATAAATGTTCTATATCCTAGGAATGGGGGTACCAAGTTGTATAAAGTATCAAAGCTTGTAGCATCTCTTTTATGTTTACAGAAGCCAATGTAACATGAACTGAAACAGATCTGTAGAAAGTACAGCAGAATAAAAGCACTCTCACCAAACTAAACAAACAACACAGAAGACAAATGAAGTCTACAAAGGCCAAATTTGAGGTAAATTTGGCCTACCAGGCCAAGGACAACCACAAGGCATTATTTAGCTATGTCTGCAACCTCAAAGACAGTACACAATTGTTTGCAGAGCTCATTGTAAATGGAGCCACCCATACTGAGTCAGAAGATATAGCAAACTTACTGGATGAAAAATACAGCTCCAACTTTACCCCTCTCTCCCCCTCAACCTTCCCTCAGGAAATACCATCAAATATAACTCCCCCTGCTATCACTAGGGTTTAGGTCCATAATGCTCTCTCTAATGCCAAGAACACTGCATCAATGGGCCCGACAGTATTTCAGGATGCTTTCTAAATAGCATGAAACATGACCTATCAGGCTGTCTAGAATTGCTATTTAACTGTAGCCTCCAAACAGGCTTCATGCCTTATGAATGAAGAACAGCAACAGTCATCCCTCTGCACAAAGTTGGCCATCTAAAGACCCTGCAAACCACAGACCTGTAAGTCTCACTGAAGTCAAGGCCAATGTCAGTGGTCTCTGAAATGGTCTCTGGCTACTAAATCTGCAGATGATTGCAAATTAGGAGCTGTCATTGAATCTCACACTGAGACAAATGTTCTCCAGGAAGGACTGATACAGACAAACAACTGTTGTCAAAGCCGTCGACTAAACCTAATGCCAAGAAATGCATAATAGTATCCTTCAGGTAGTCATCCATCCCTAGTAACTATCATATTGACAACACACCCCATATAGTTGACCCAGTAGTCAGGGACTTAAGGACACACAGAGACAGTAATCTAGCCTTTCACCATCACGTCTACAGTAGTGAGGAAATCATTCAATGTTGCTCAACTTATAAACAAAGGTATGGCATCTAAGTCCAAGGAAGTCATTGTTCCACTGTATTCGGCATTCATCAGACTTATCATTGAGCACGATGCCCCTTTTGGTATGTACCTAACCAGGTATATCCAACAACTGGAATGTTCACAGAGGTTTCTCACAATGAATAAAGAGCATAAGTAAAATATCCTATGCAGACCACCTCAAGGCCCTATCCCTGTATTCTGTCTCCTACGAGCTTTTGAGGGGAGATCTATGCCTGGCACACAGGGCATTGACAGATCCCCCTCTGATGCACCTCCTGCATATCCAGGAACAAACAGTACCAAAATTACCCATTCTAATGACTTAAACCTTGCCTGTGCTATAAATAGGACCTCCTGAAGTGACAGGTATGTATTCCAGCGACTATCCTGTCTGTGGAAAGAGCTTCCCATCCACATGAAACAGAGTTCCTCTCAAATCCAATTAAAGTGCAACTTGGACAATTGGATGGGGTACAGGAAATTCATCCCTGGTTTGGCACCTATGTCTCCAATGGACACAGGCAACCTGTAAATGATTCATCTCCCAGGCCCCTGCTTATACTTAAGGTATCAGAACTTGTCAGAGATTTGGATGCATGGCTAGGCTTAAAAAGGCCCTTGTGGTCATTAGCCTAGTAAACACCTGTGAACCTATGAACCTATCTTGCTAGTACAAAGAAGAAAAGCATGGTATTAGCTGTTTGGAAAAGCTTGGTTCATGACAGACACAAACTGCCATCTCAGTATAATTTGGTGTCAGATTTTGAATTTTTGAGGACAGTACCAGTAATGTGAGGGATTTTTTAGATTTGTACATTTTTGTCACTTAATTGCTGCTAGCAAATCCTTTCAGGTCATGAAAATGTTCCTTACCCTGTTTTAACAGGACATCATGTGAAGAAATGTAAGTGAAACACTGTAAACGTAACTGTATTTAAAATGATACCATGTAAAACAGTTGAAGAAATTAAAATCTACCACAATTTAATAACTTGCTAATAATATTTGTTTTAACTAGGACTTAAAGGTGAACCTGGTAAAGACATTTCAGAGCCAGGGCTATCCGGACCCGCTGGAGAGCCAGGATACCCAGGGATGCCTGGTATTCCAGGTACATGCTTTATTTTATAATCTTGGAAAACTGCTCTTGGTATACATTACTTTCATAATTCTCTTTTTTGCAATATAGCTTTCCATTTATATTTTAGACATTGTTAATTACATGACATTCTTATATATCATGCAGGGGATACTATCAACTTGTGGACATCTCGGTTCCTCTGGAAATAGATGTATTGTGTCAGAGCTACACTGTCTTAATACTCCTACCTAGATAAGGGTTCATGCAGCTGCAGTGTCAGACATCTTTTATCAATGCACATATGTTGACAGGTTAGGATTGTTGGTGTCCCGATCAGAAGGAACTCTTGCACTTCTTCATTGCCTATACAGTATGATGAAGGAGTGTGGAACACATCATTAGTGTGACTATGTAGTAAGTCCTCATATCAATCAAACGTGTTAAACACAGCACATTTAAGTCATGAAGAAAACTTAATATTCTATGCATTTTTAACTAAGCTATATAAAAGGTGATTTTTTTTCAATATCATTCGCTTAAGAATTATACAGCATTTACCAATTTATATCATGCAATGTTTTATAGCACTAGAGAGCAGAACTGGAAAGAAATGGAAAGTATGCTGGCTATCTAAGATGGAAGTGAATTTGATGTTAAAAGAGAAAATTACCTCTTGTAACTGGGTCTATATTAGAAGACCGAATGTTTAGGTGATTGAACACCTAAACATCGATCTTCTAATATCGAAAGCAAAAAATGGCGAACGGATGATTTAACACAGCGAAAGATCATCTCCCTTGGCCGTTCACCAGAGTTTGCTATTTCCCTACTGTTGAGTGATCTTGGAGTTGGTATATTTAGTTAGGGGGGTATGGGGGGCAAAGCCCCTCACTTAATTTAGATGTAAAGTAATGTTTTTTGTGTTGTGGCCGAGGGACGTGTTTCCCTGGGACGTTCGACATTGTGCGGTTTGATGTTAGAAGATCGATGTTTAGGTGTTCAATCATATATATATATATATATATATATATATATATATATATATATATATATATGTATATATAGACCCCTTGTAACTATATACCAAAACTGAAAGCCCTCTACTGAATCGGACAATTTAATGCAGTATTAAACTCTACAATATACCTAAACTGTATTTCATGTCACTGGGACAAACACTATAATAATGACACCAGCTATTTGTCTGGGAAAGTCCATTTTGGAGAATTTTAGTGTCCTCTGATGAGTTTATGATGACACCAAGTTTGCAGTAATTTGCTAACTTGGTCAACCATAAACCCTTAACATTAGCTTTGATCTCTGAGAAATAAATACCTTGGGGTACACCACTAGTAAAGGAGGTAGAGCCTCCCACCTTAATTTCCTGTGTTTTGTTTGTGAGCCAGTTTGCTATCCAATGAGTTATATAGGTATTTACATTTAACTCTTTTACTCTCTCTAAATCTTTTGGGTTTCTAATACCATGACGAGAACGGACCCCATTCCTAAGTCAAAGTACGATTAAAGTTTACGAAATTAGTATTGCCTCAGTCTTTGATGTCAGCCAGAAGTGCTCTTCGCAGCACCCGTAGTGTGCCCAGTAATGACTCCTGCAATTCGTACAGAGTTACTTGTATTCGTAACATATCTAAATATAACTGTAGATTCTTTTTTATAAGATCCTTTGCTCATACTACTATTGGAACTGTCTGGGTATCTTTCTTCCACATTGCTCTCATTTCTGCCTGAAAATCCTGATATTTTATTGACATTGTGTGTCTGTATGCAAGACACTGTAGTCATTGGGTGTACCAATTTCAATGATCAATGCTACTTTTTTCTTCTTGTCATGGACCACTGTATCTGGTTTTCTTGTATCTGTCTTTTGAACTGTTGGTAATGGGTGATTCCATGTGATGTAGACTTCATTATTTTCTGTGATGCTTTGCAGCTCATGTTTCCAGTGTTTTTCAGATACTTCAATATTGTAATGCTTGCACAATCCCCGGTGCAACAGTCTTGCTACATTATTATGCCTTTCAGTATACTGTCCTTCCGCTATTAGTGTATCACAACCAGCAACAAGATGTGCAACTGTTTCCAATTCTCTTTTGCAAAACCTGCATTTGTCTGTTTCTCCCACATGTTCAGTGGACTTTGCAAACCAGCGTGTACATAGCCCATTACCTTAGGCTGCCAGTATTAACCTTTCATCTCTTGGCTTGAATTTGCCTCTCCTTAACCATTTCTGCATTCAGTCCTGATCAACATGAGGCTCTTTCCAGGAGTTTTCTATACTTTCAACTATATTTATGCATTTTCCACATTTCTTGCTTTCTCATCTGATCCTTCACCTTATATTCTATCTTTTGTTTTTTGGCACATTCAGTTGCTGCCTGATTTTTATCTACTTCTGGTTTGATTTCCATCCCTGCTTGATGCCCATATGCTTCTGCTAGACTAAGAAGGGAAGTCATCTTAGATTTATTCTCCTCATGTTTCAAACTTTCACTATGTTTGGGTCTTGTGACATCAGTACATATGTATGCAGTCCCACGACTGCAGACATATACATGCAGTCAATTTTAAGGAGGCCTATACCTCATTTGAAACAGGGACCATATAATCTTGGTATACACTGATTTTTATAAATTATTTGATGAGCATGAAGCATCCTTCTTGTTTTCCTGTCTAATCTATCCAACACATTTTGGGGCCAGTGAGTCATTCCCAAACTGTAAGTTAGGACAGGAAGAGCAAATTGGTTTATAGCTTGGATTTTGTTTCTAGATGTCAACGCTGTTTTCAGGATTAATTTAAGTCTTCTAAAGTATTCCTTACTAAGTTTTATTTACATTTGTTCATGTTTTATTGTTGATCCTTCGGCAATTCGCAAATATTTATTCACTCCCTCTTGCTCAAGTTCTTTTACATCACATTCTTGTCCCAAACTGATGGTTTCTTGGTGCTGCAACTTTTCTGGTTTAAAGGTTGCTTTTGCACATTTATCAAGACCAAATGACATTCTTGTATCATCTGAAAAAGTTTTGACTACTTGCTGTTGTGCTTTCAGTTCCTCATCTGATGAGCTCTACATTTTTAAATCTTTGACAAAGAAAAGGTAAGTCTTTACACTTTGTTGCTTTCTGGAAGCCAAATTGTAGACATAATCTCATCTGTTAAGCAGACATCTTAATGGGTTAAGGGCAAGACAAAAGAGCAATGGTGACAGAGATTCACCCTGAAATATCCCCCTTTGGATTTTTATCCCCAGAATAATAATTTGTCCTTTATCATGGCTTAACTGCAAAGTGGTTTGCCACTGTTTCATGGTCACCGTTATGTAGTTTATCAGTGTAGGGTGTATCTTATACATTTTTAAGCACTCTTTTATCCGTGAATGTGGGATACTGTCAAATGCTTTTTTGTAGTCAATCCATGCCGTACTTAGATTCTTCCCCTTTTTACAGTTCTCCACTATGACTTTATTTAACAACAAATGATCCTTTGTTCCATATGACTTTCTTTTATTACCTTTTTATTCTATTGCCATAATTGAGTTTTCTTCTAAATGACTATAAACTCTGTCAGCATCAATTCCAGTATTTAGTTTATACATTGTTGGAAGGTGAGTTATTGGTCTGTAGTTTTTAGTGTAGCTTGCAGTTTCACTCTTAAGTAGGAGCATTGTTTTTCCTGTTAGCTCGGTTGGTGTCTGTTCAGGATGCACATATAAATAGTTCTTACTCATAGCTAAATCTTCATGTAAAGATGTTAATACTTTTAACCAGAAATTAGGTACTGCATTTGGGCCTGGGGGGGTTCCAATTAGAAGCTTTTCTTAACTTTGTTTCAATCTCTCTGGCTGTTACTTCATCCCATTTCAATCTCTCTGGCTGTTACTTCAACCCATTTCATATCCTGTACCTTTAAACATCTTATTCTTTCTTTTACTTCTTCTATCCATTTAGTATCTTTGTTCTGTTCCATAGGATCTTCATGAATACTTTTCCAAATTGTATCAATTTCTTCTTTTTTTGGTGATCTTTCAATTCCTTTTACCTTATTTCCCAATTCTCTATAAAACTTTTTTGTACTTTTCCTTTATATTTATCTTTGTATCTTCTAAGTTTTTCTGCCTGTGCTGATATGTTTATTTTATTATTTGCCATAGTGCATGACAAATCCTGATCTGTTATAATACTGTGCATTGCTTTTATCACATCTGTCTTTCTGAGTATTTTTTCTGATCTGTTCCCTCTTCTATACTGTTCTAACAGTGACACTTTTTGTCTTAATTGCTTTATAGTTTTCTCTGTGCGATACTTCCATGATGGTATCCGATTTATCCCCTTTCTTTCATTTAACTCAGAGAGTTTATCTATGATACCTGTGTGTGGGATGGTGTTAAATGCCTTTGCAAGGTCTAGATATGTTTTGTGTACTGATTTGTCTTTATCCATTGCTGGAACCTTTAGAAAGAAGTCAACCAGGTTAATTTGGCAAGATTTGCCCTTGACAGATCCAAACTGGCTTGGACCAAGATTTTGTATCTTAGCCACACACCTGACTGTAGGCATTTGCGTAGCTAACATTTTCACCTAACTGTACTTCTTGTAAATTTACTGTTACAAGAGCTACTTTTAGCCATTGTAACTTGTTTAGAACTGCTGGTTCTATAAACTTTTGTGAACGAAATTACTTCTGTAGAGCACAGTGGGCAACTACAAATTAAGTGAGTTAGAAGACTTTCAAATAAAGGGAAGCAAAAATATTTCTAAAAACTAGACATGGGAGATGGAAAATGTGCATATTATGTGCACTCATGCATCTTTGATAGTGCTTTGCAATGTAAGATTTTGCTGTAAAAGTAGATAATATAAATTACACTGATCTTCCATTAAGGGTTGTTGTACTGATGAAGCTTTTAAACTGGTTATGTCACCTATTTCTTTATCATATTTTCATTAATTGCAAGTTTGACGTGAATTTGAAAATGTTATTTAAAAAAACATGCTTCATTGTTTGAGAATATTTAACATTAAATGTTCTGCTCTTCATTCTAATAGACATCCTAATATCTTAATTGTATATAAACAGGTGAAAAGGGTAGCCCAGGAGTTGCAGGACTAAGAGGATTTTCAGGAGAGAAAGGTGATCGTGGCCCTCCAGGAACAGGGCTGCCAGGACCTACTGGCCCTAAAGGTAACAAAGTATGTTTTTATAAGGAGTAACCTACCCTGCTTATTGCTGACTAAAAATTGATATATTTATTATAATTTGAATAGTACTAAAACATAAAGTTACTTTAAATTAGAATGACTTCCTTTTAGTAGTGTTTCTTGAAACATTCATTCATTTTGATTCAGTAGGAGTGTACAAAAGTATTTATATTCTGAGTATCTAAGGAATGTGCGCCCACCATAAAACCCAGCAGCATGAGGTCAGTAAGCTGCTGGCTGACCAGAGTCCAGTTACCCAACTTGAGTTTCCTGGGATAGCTTTGATGAGCGAAAGCTGTGCATAAAATCAATCAACTTACCAAACATGAACTAAGAATTGTTACAATTGACATAGTTTCACTGACAAAACAAAGCTTGGAAGTTGATGACATGATGGTTAGGAGGAGTTAGGACATCCTTTGTATCCGGGAGACAGGATGCAAGGGCAGTGCAGCAAAGCCATGTGGTGTGAGCTCCAGATTCTACTACACAGAAGATGGACAGACTAGAAATGGTAAAGAACTGTGGTGAGATAAAAGCTTCAGAAGACAGTGAGGGGATGTAATCAGGTAAGTGACATACTCATGGTAATCAGACTCCAGTATAAGAACTGGGCAGTATTAATAAGCTCTGCCTGCGCCCCACAGCAGGATTGTGATAGCAAAGAAAAGAGTGCTTTCACACAGCAGTTTCTGGCTGTGCTAGATAAACCAGGACAACATCAGATGGTGTTAATAATGTGGGACTTGAATGCACAAACTGGGACAGACAGAACAGGATGTGAGAACTTCCTTGGTCTACATGGGTGTGGCAGTAGGTATGAAAACAGAGGTCATTCTAGTTTTCTGTTTGGCAAATGGCTTGATGGTGGCTAACGCATGGTTCAACAAGAGAGACAGTGACAAGAGCTCATAAAATAGTGGCCAATATGCAACTCAGGTAGACTTCGTCCTAGTAAGGAAAAGGCACTGGAGTAGAATCAGCAATTGCAAAGTCATCCCTTGTGAAATAGCCAGCCCTCAGTATAAACCTCTGGTTGTCACAATCATCTGCAAGCAATTGTTAGAGAAGGCACTAAAGTCAACAGAGACTAGACTGAAGACATGGATGTTAACTACAGAGAAAACACAAGAGTTTAAAGAAATACTCATGCTCTAGCACATCAGGAAGAGGGAGGAATAGGTGGAGTTAATGCATTACTTCCTATAGTCATCAGGAAAGCAGAGTTTCTCTGTATTCTATAGGAGTATACTTGTCTGTACAGGATACTTCCATGTATTCCTGAAATGAGTATACTCATCACTGTTTTCAAAGTCAAATTGCTGAAGTTCTGGTAAAGCCACACACATAAAACTAAGGCAGCAAGGTGACATCTGCAAGCTGACATGATTTGCTGAGCATGTCAGTGAAATGGTCAGCATAGCATATGCAGATCTGGAGTTATTAAGGAGTGCTTGTGTTGTGTTCTGGTCTTGTGCCACTAGGTGGAGATAGAGGAAGGCAGAAGGCGGGAGACAGAGTTAGTGGATGTGAGAAGGGCTGAATGTTCCTGTTATACTAATGTTGTCTGTTCCTGTTGTTGCTTTGAATGGTTGGATTAAAATATTTAATATTGAACTTGGAGACTGTCTATATTAATCATCTGGCAACTTAACAATTTGCCAATGAGATACTTACTTGTTTCTACTTGTTCGTAATGGCTGTTGCTGCTATTCCTTTTCCTCCACCATTTTGCCATGCCTGGGTGAACCTGCTATACCATTTGATATGAGGCTGAAAATGTTTAATAACTATATGCTGGTTGTTGGTGCATCAGGAAATGAATGGCTGGAAGCATGCAAAAAGGCACTTTCCTTCATTGTCTGGGAACAGAAGGTCAGCGACTGTTTTACATGCTTCCAAACCAAGGTATGTCAATGGAGGACACCATTAGGGCTTTATGAGCTCATTTTGCTCCAAGGAGAAATGTTGTTTCTGAGCAACATGCTTTTAGAAAACATGCTTAGGCTCCCCATGAAACTATTCCTCAGTATGTGGCTGCATTACGAGACTTAGCAGCTAAATGTGAGTTTGATAGTAAACTTGATGAAATGTCATGTGGCCATTTGGTGGAACATGTGTCTAGTCATCGTATATGTGAGTGATTGCTTTTAGAACCCAACTTGACTTTGGATAAAACTGTTACAATTTCTACACAAACTGAAGCTGTAGGTGAACAGGCAAAGTTTATTTTGGATGATAGACCAGTCCCGGTAAAGACTTTACATACTCAACCTGTGTCTGCTACTGGTCACCACCACCACAGGCCTTCTTCCAGGCTCCCGCCTGTTTCACAGCCTACAGCTGCTGTGCCTTCTGCAGCCTCTTTTCATGCTTGTTATCATTGGGGATCTGATAAGCATCTTGCCAATGATAAACGCTGCCCTGCTGCTTCTGTTAAATGTAACAACTGCTGAAATGCTGGTCATTTTGCACGTGTTTGCCACTGTTTGCAAACATGCTCTGTGCAGGACGTTGCCTTACCTAAGCTTCAGATCCTGTACATAAGTGACCATTCATCATCTGAGAGAATCCATTGCAGTGTCACAATGAAAACTTCAACTGCTAATGCACTTGTGGATGTAACTCATGATTCTGGCTCATCAGTATCCATTTTGCCTAAATGTATATATGATACACACTTTCAAGGGGAGCCTTTATTGGCACCTGCAGTTAAGTTAGTGACTTTTTCCTGTACTCCATCTCCTGTACTTGATTGCTTACCAGTTACTGTGTCCAGAGATGATGTTGCATGATCTACATCTGTTTTTATTGTGGAGTCTGGGCTGCTTTGTTGGGTATGACTTTAATAAAGGGTCTCCATTTGTGCTTTAATGGCAGTACTGTCTTACCATGTGCTACCACGAACCTGGTTCCTGTCATGCATCTTTCTACAGCTCCATTACCTCCTCTGATCCTGGGTTGTGCAAAATGCTTCATACACAAAGTTGAAATATTAGATTCTGTTACTCCAGTATGACAACAATTACATCACTTACCTCTGTCAGTTCAGCAGGATGTAAGTGCAGACCTCAATCATTTTCTTCAAGCAGGGTTATTAAAAGAGCTGATGCTTCTCCCTGGGTCTCTCCCATTGTGGTGGTTCAAAACAGGATTGATGATACCCACCTATGCATTGATTTGAGAGAACCTAATAAAGCTATCATGATGGACAGTTTTCCTCTTCCTCACATTGATGAAATAATATCTTTGTTGAAAGGAGCAACAGTTTTTTCTACCATTGATTTAGAAAGTGCATACTTTCAGCTTTTGCTTCATGAAGACAGCCTTGACTTGGCTGCTTTTATTAGTCATGATGGCTTGTTCCAGTTTTGCTGGGCTCCATATGGGTGAGCATCTGCTCCACCTGCTTTTCAAAAGATGCTTGCTACATTTTTGCAAGGGTTGCCAATTGTTGCAAACTACTCTAGATGATATAATTTTGTGGGGACGCACACAGGCTGACAATGACCGGACACTTCAAGTAGTTCTTAAATGCATAAAAGATGCAGGATTACTGCTAAATGCATCAAAATGTCATTTCAGTCAGGCCAGTTTGCATTTTCTGGGTCATACTGTTACAGCACAAGGGGTTCAGCCTGATCAGGAGCATCTTGATGCTCTTCTCCATGCCCCACCTCCCACCGATGTTTCCAAATTACAATCCTTCCTTGGACTTGCATCTTGGTGTCAGTTTATTCCACACTTTGCCACCATTGTAGAACCCCTATGTTTCTGCCTCTTCCAATATATGCCATTTTCCTGGTCTGAGGAAGCTCAGTGCAGTATTATGTCAGTGAAACAGTGGCTGATTGACAGTCCAGTCCAGCCTTGGCTTTATTTGACCCTGATTTGCCTACTGTAGCTTCTACCAATGCGTCTGATTATGGGCTTGGAGCTGTCCTTGCTCAAGTTCACCCTAACCATATAGAATGGACTGTTGCCTTTGCATCTAGGACTCTTACTGCTGCTGAAAGGATATATTCTACAATTGAAAAGGAGCCTCTGGTATGTGTGTGAGCTGTTGAAAAATGGAGAACTTACTTGTGGAGTTGTAAATTTACTCTCCATACTGATCACCAAGCATTGGCCATGCTACTGTCCTAAAAGGATCTGTTCGGGCAGGCATGCAGATTGCACATTGGGCAGCATGCCTGCTGTCTTTCAACTATACTGTTGCTTATCATCCTGGGTCACAGAATTACATTGATTATCTTTCTCACTTGCCTTTGCCTGCAACTGCTGAAGACATTTCTCAACATGAGCCTGAGCTTGTGGCAATGTTGTCTGCTGGCTTAACTCCCTTGTCATCTGGTGAATTTGCCTCTGCCTCTGATTCCTGCAGTGAGTTGTCTGCTCTGCAAACTCAGCTTGCCAATGGTTGGCCTTCTTCCCTTAATGCAGTGGACACAAACGTGCATCCAAATTTCTGATTACGAGATGAACTCAGTGCACAAGATGAGTTTGTGTTCCATGGCACACATCTCATTGCTCTTGTTTCTCTGCACCACACTTTGGTGATGCTTGCAAATGAAGGCCACCAAGGTGTGGTGAGAACCAAACAGCGGCTGCATGAGCTATACTGGTGACCAGGTATGAATGACATGGTTGCACCTCAAGTTAAAAATTGTCAGCTGTGCATGTTTTTTGACAAGACTGCCAAGCATCACCTTTACAACCTGTTCCATTTCCATCTGAATCTTGACAAAAGCTGGCCATAGATGTAGTGGGCCTATTTGAATTGGCTATCTGGAATTGTCGTTATGCCCGAACTCTGATTGATTATCAAAGCAAGTGGCCAGAAGTTGCCTTCATTGCCTCTGTCAATACTGAAAATGTTACAGACTTCCTCACTTCAGTTTTCAGCTGATTTGGACATCCACGTACCATTTTATCAGATAATGGATGTCAATTTACCTCTGCAGATTTTGCAGCATTTCTGGCAGAAAGAAATATGCAACACATATGTACTTCAGTATACCACCCTGCTGCAAATACATACAAATAAATCTGTGGAAATTAAAAAGGAAATTGGTCCATGTACTTACTTGTTGGCAGATGGAAAAATGTCATTCTTCCCATTTATCAGTCAAAATGCACCTGAGAAAAGTGATGCTTCAAAGGATGTTACAGTGGAATTCCCACTTCAATCTACAGTGACACCAATGCCTGAATCACTTCACATTCCTCCAGCTCTTGTGAGAAGCAAACCTCATTGGCCTGAGGACTATGTTATATAAATATAAATGTTGATGTAATTCAGTGTTCATTACAATGTTAGTGATGGTTAACTTCCATATTGTAAGTGTAGTGTTGTTCTTAAGTAAGGGGGGGAATATGTTGTGTTCTGGTCTTGTGCCACTAGGTGGAGAAAGAGAAAGGCAGAAGGAGGGAGACAGAGTTAGTGGATATGAGAAGGACTGGATGTTCCTGTTCCTGTTGTCATGTTGTACTGATGTTTTCTGTTCCTGTTGCTTCAAATGGTTGGATTAAAATTTTTAATATTGAACTTGGAGTCTATCTATATTAATCATCTGGCAACTTAGCTTGTAAAAAGTTATAAAAATATGGCATATTTCCTCATTTACATTAATAATGTGAAAATATTGCATGATACTGTTTTGTTGGGGTTGGTGTATTCAAGCAGTAGATGTTAGTAAAAAATTACATTAAAGAATGGTGAGTAATGTGAAGACATTCTGAGATACAAATGCTCTTTTGGTAAAGCAGTAATGACTGTTACCGATATTTTCACAACTGCATTAATGTTATAAATGCTGTGTGAGCTACAAGCAAACAAATGATGCCATCTTATACAAAAAGTTAAGGCACACAATGCTACCACTGACGGTTGTCATCTAACACATTGTTTTGTAGATTAGTATTGTTTCGAAATATTGTTAAATTATTATATGCATAACTGGCAGAGATTTGACAGTATCACAAAATCAGCAGTATGCTATCCTCGCTTGTCATACATCATGGAAAGCACTTGAATAGGTGAACAGTTCCCTCACTGATATCTTGGATCCATCTTGTATACTTACAGAGATATAACCTGTGATTTAACCATTTCTTTCTTAAATCTGCAATATAAAATCTGCATCTACAGACAGCCTTTGATACTAACACCAGAGTATAGCCCATTGTCTGCCAAATAGCTTTCATACCTTAGCTTTTTGTTACTCCCACACATCTATATTACATCATCTAATACATGAATATCGAATGCTCACATGAACGAATATTCACATACTCGAAAACAGTATTGTGGGGGGGGCTGCACACACACACACACACACACACACACACACACACACACACACACACACACACACACACACATACACACACAAACACACACACTCGCCACTAAATATATATTCCTACTCCAAGATCACACTACAGCGTGGAAAGGGCAAAAATCCCGATCTTCACTGTACCTCAAAAAAATTCATAAATTTTGAGTATGTGAATATTCGATATTCAAGTATTTAATGAAGTGATATAGACCCGCTCACACTATTATTCAGATATTTTAAATCTAATGAAGTGTGTTTTCAGTAGAGAACTTTGGAAAAAGCTCTCTGAAAGTAAATGTTTTTGTGGCTTAAAAGACCTCATGAAGAAAAGGTGTTTATTAGCCTCCTGCTGTTCAGGATTACATGAGTTAAATAAGAATGGCATCACCTCAAAACATTTGTAAGGACTATAACACAGATATGTGGCCCAAGCCAGGTATAGAAATAAGGTACATAAGGAAAGTTGGTGGTGGAAAGCAAAAGTCCAGGAAATCATCAAAAGAAAGAAAGAGAGCAGGAAAAGTAGGAGATATAAAATACAGACCAGGCTTAGAAGGAGTACTAATTGGCTAATGATGCTAAGGGAGCAGTTGTAATAGTGAAGAACAGGCCATCAGAGGCACTCAACCAGCTTCTAGAAACTGATTCCATGGATGGCACAAAAAAAAAACTTTATCTGGTTGCAAGGCAAAGACAGAAAGTTAAGACACTCATTGGACGCCCTTCATAATGCATGCCAGTAACAACCTGCTCACCAGTCCAAAGGGCACCAACAGCAGTTGGAAAGAGTGTTTCCAGAAGCCTCTGAATGAAGAAAGTCCCACAGAAGTTGTACTTCCCCAGGTACAGCCTATGATGAAAGAAAAAGTGTTAACCACACTAGAAGTGAGAACAGCACTAAGGTAAAAGTCATGGAAAGCAGCAAGCTCAGATGTGGTCACAGTTAGGGGAGAAATGGCTCCTGAGGGTACTCATAGCAAGGTGGAGAGAAAGGCATGTCCAGGATGATAGGAGAATAAGCATTCTAGTGCTAATGTAAAAAAAGCAAAGAGGACATTCACAACTGTGGACAGTATAGAGGTACTGACCGCCTATCGTACTGCATGAAAGTTATGAAGACGTTGATGGCTAAATGGATATACAGAGTGGTAGAAAGTAAAACAGGAGATGGGCAGTTCTAATTCAGATTAGGATATAGCACAACTGACCTTATGTTTGCATTTAGACAGATAGTTGAGAGATGAGAAAAGAGTGCAACTGAGCATTCCTAGACATGAAGAAAGCAAATGACACGGTCCCAAGAAAGCTGATTTGGGCAGTCCTGCAATGATTTGATGTAGTGATATTAGTAGTCAGAATGTGGCTGTGAGTTTCATAGTTGCATTTGTACATTCGCTGGACACTATCTTATTGAAAATGAGTTGAATGAAGAATTACTGTTTGCTGATCAAAGCTGACTGATTTGAGGTTGTGGCTACTTTGTAAATTAATGTCATATTTTCCAGGTTTTGCTGGTCTTCAAGGTCCACCAGGTCAACCAGGTGCTCAAGGAATTCAGGGGCAGCCTGGGCTGAAAGGACAAAAAGGGGAGTCAGGTCAGAAGGTAAGCATTTTATTGTCTGGCATGTTAGTGCTTATCATCTACAACCACGTGTTTTTCATTTATTGCTCTCTATCAAAATCCTTAGGGTGACCCTGGATTAGGCCTTCCTGGTCCCAAAGGACAGCCAGGACCTAAAGGACTGACAGGTATTCCTGGAGAAAAAGGAGATGCTGGGTTGCCAGGCATTCCAGGACAGCCTGGTGATCCTGGACCCCTTGGTGTCAAAGGAGAAAAAGGTAAATTTTAAATGAACATTATTTGCAGTTCATACTTGAATGAAAATAAGGGGACTGTGCTCAGAAACAGTGTAATTCTTTTTTGCTGAAAATATATGAACTGTTATTAAACTTAATTTCAAACATATCACAGCATATTGAGAAAACGATTCAATGCTGCTAACGTATGTGGTGCTGTTAATACATAATGCTGCCACCCATTTGTTAACTTTATCAGACATATAGTGTTAATACTTGTTGCCTCTTTGCCTTAGTCTTGTGTTTTTCCCTTCAGGTGTTCCAGGACCTATTGGAGAACAGGGTCCTCGTGGCCCTCATGGCATACCAGGAATTGGTATGGAGGGGCCACCAGGACCACCAGGTGAACCAGGATTAGAAGGACCAATTGGTAAGTCATGCATCAGGAATTTTTTTAGTTTTCCACTAAATGAGTTTTTAATTTATGGATGATTTTATTTTCTCTAATTTGATGGTTTGGTTAAAATATTAATATAACAGACTATTACCTTGATATGTATCAAGTTATGTTTGCAGATGAATGGTTTGCCATTTTTCTCAACATTATCTGTGTAATATTTGGAACAACTTTCCAAAATTGCCTGCTCTTTTCGTTATGCATAAAGTTATCCTTTCTTTGCTGTTACCTCATAGGCAGTCATTTCATGCAGTCTTTTGACTTCAAAATAGTTTTAAGTTTTAATCTTTATAGCTAAGCAGTCAGAACATTTAACTATATACTTTTTGAAAATCTATAGCGTGTAGTAATTTGTGTACATTTAACGTTTAATGATTGTTTTTTCTCTTTCTATCTTTTAATACAGGACCTCAGGGAATAAAGGGAGAGAGAGGTTTTCCAGGATTTCCAGGGTTAGATATGCCTGGACCAAAAGGCGATAAAGGTAGCCAAGGGATGCCAGGCCATCCAGGTGCCATGGGTATGCCTGGTGTGCCTGGTCCGCAAGGAAGACAAGGAGATCCTGGGATTCCTGGTAGGTTACTTTATTAGTAGGACATATTTTACTGACATGCAGTATTGTCAGTTCTTGCTATTTAGTCTGCAAATATGATAGATGATGAGCATCAACAGCCTTTTTGTCAAAACAGATATATAAATATTCCCTTTATTTCATATATCTTCACAGAGATTCAAAATCTGAATGCTTTGGTTAATTGCATGCACTGGTATCCTTGTATCAGCACATTGTTTTTTTAATTATGTTATAGCATCATGAAGTATCACTTTTACTGCATGAAAAGTGCAGATATGCATGAGCATAGCTGGATATAACACCCTGTATACCAGTATGTATAGTTTTAAAACATAATTTATTTTTTTGCAATGAGGTGTCCTGGAATTTAAATTAAAAATAAGTTGTGGCATTATTTTTCCAAAAATGTATAACTATGAAATAAAATTTAAATCTACATCAGCATCAAATATTTATTAGCCTCAAAGTTATAATAAACACTTTTATCTTTAGGTGTCTTGAGGTCCTCATTCCTACTTTGCATGCTTTTTGTATGTTTCTCATGTTAGAGGAATGTGCTTCAGACCTCTTCTTTTTTTACAACTCTGTTACTTCTCTCTCAGTATGGTACCACCATAAAACCAATTTTTTTATGTATGACCTCCTTGCTTAATTCCTAGTATACTTGCTCAATTTCTACTATTTCATCCATCATTTTGATATTTTCCTTACAGATTGGTGTATTCTTGCTTTCAGCCTCCTAACTTTACTTTTTTGGGAAAATTAACAGTAGAAACAATAGTGCTTTGCAGTACCTTAGTTCCTCAGAAACCCAATCATAACTTCTTAGCTCTAGACTTCTTGCAGGTACACATGACTTGGCGAAACATTTTCTGTAGGGCATTTGGAGTACAAAAATGAATATAGATATTTCTAGGCAAAATTTTAACCTTCTGGTCATGTGGTACACTTTGATGGTAAACAAACTTCTGTCCATTGTTTCTAAGTTCCCAGGTTAAACCAAATCTAGCCCTTTTTTTTCAATTCAGTTTTCATCTTGTTTCAACAGACCTTTCTTTTTCCCTATAGAATTTAATAGAATCTGGTTATGTCGTTTTTAACTTGTACTTCCTCTGTTCTATGCCCAATCAAATTTTTTTTTTACAGATTTGAAGCTCTTATCTGCTCTAATTCTGACAGTAGACCCAGATATCTCAACATACCTCTCTTTTGGATGAAGGAATCTTACCTTTATTACTTCCCAGTTATTGCTCACAGTACTTGCCCTCTTTTATTCCCTTTGTCTACTCTGTATCTGTCTAGCCCCACTTGTCTTAATTGCTTTTTACAATAGTAGTGTCTCTTGGCTACTTTTCCTTTAAAAAAGTTTAAAAAATATACCACGAGTCAGCTAGAACATAACCTTAATAAATATAGTAGTTCAATAACAAACCTGAATGAGTGCTTTCATCTCTAAACAAAACAAGAGACATCATCAGGTCAATTAAGGTATCTTGTTTTGTTTGGAGATAAAAGGATTCACCTGTACCAAAACTTGGAGATGTTATACCCACTCTACCAATCTGAACAGATTTTGTCCATTTAGATTAGAGAAGGCAAAGCAAAGCATACACAATTAGGAATTTACTCCTGGTTGTCAGGCTGCATTAACTTTTGTTACCAAACATGGCTATACCATTTCCAGATTAGAGAGAACTTTTCAAGAGAAGGCACCAGCTTTGTTTGTTTTTCAGGGTGCTTGATACAGGCTATTCATTTTTATCACTGACCACCTACTGGGCTAAAGAACAACAAGCTAAAACTGGTACATAACTCCCTTAAACCACTGATTCTCCAGTTGCACCTCAGGGTGTAGAGAGAGAACAGGAACAAATGAAAGTCTGAGCAGCTAACACTAAAAATTAAAAGTTCCAAACAAATGATATTTCTGTGAATAGAAACACTGATAACTGAGAAGTTAAAGTGTGAAAAGCATATTTTACTGGATTCAAAGTCCGTTTCTTCATTATTCTGATCAGCCTATGTAATGTCCCAAAAAGCAAAAACATAAGGGCTGTAGGACAGTACTGAAAATGTCACATCTGATTCAATTTTGATTTGAGTAGACATTGTTGCTACATCAAAGAAACAATTCCTCCCAGGTACATTCACCTCAGTGTTGATTTTAATCAAGTAAGGAATAATGGAGATACAGTCCCCTGCATCCACCTCCAAAAAAAAAGAGGCACACACACACACATAAATATTTTGTATCAATTTAAGAATGACATTTTGGCATGTTGATTTTTGTCTGGAACAACATTCACCAATGTTCCAATCATACTGGTACTCAAAACTCAAGACCAAGGAAAAGCAGCTAGACAGGACCTTATGATGTGTTTACCTTGTTTCAGTTTACATGTTCTTCATTGACATTTTTGTTATCAAGAGTATATTAACTTGGATAAGATATAATAGGCTTAATGGATTCTCTGCACCATCATGATGCAGAAGAACTGTTGCAGCCGCATAACAGGATATCTATTTCTACATATTTAGAGAAATATTCTTGGAAAGGTAATGTCTACTTGCTGTCTGTCCAAATTAGCATGGGCAATACACCTATTCTACATTCTTTACAGAACAGTCATACATAAAATGCTAATCAGAAGATGCCAGAACAGGTGCTATTGGGGGATTTTATTTTATGTGCATCAGCTTGTTGGTTATTGAAAGACATGCATACTTTTCAGCATCCAGCAAGTTGATTTGCTTAAGAGTTGATGCCTCTGTTCATGCTACATGGTTTCTTATTTAGGGAGCAACTCGTACTGCATTTTCTAATGTACAAAAAGGTCTTGACAGCTTATAAGAAGCAATTTTGTGAGTCGACCATTTCCTAAACAGAAAGATAATACAGAAGCACATTATATTTTTTTAATATTTTTTTTTTAAATTTGATATACAAAGTTAAATCTATTAATATAATAAAACCATTATTTACATAAATTACTGTATCATTTAGTCCTATATGCATTACTAAATTTCATTAACCAGCCATAAACTGATCATAGAACATAGATTAATATTTCAATATCAATTAATTCAATTTTATCCAGTAATTATATTCCTTGATTATTTTGTTTTCATCTTAATAGTCAATATTTTGTTATGACACACAGCAGTAACAGTTTTAATAAATTCTATAAGTGAAGACATAACCTCATTTTTCAGAATTTTTTAGTAATTTCCTGTCTGTTGTCAGCAAGCTCCAGAGAAATGAGAACTGAGACTTGGGCACACTTCTGGGAATTGGAGCAGTAAACAACACCAAAACTTCAGACTGCAATGCTTGCAGGAATCATTGATGATTTTCCCAAAAAAATAATCATTAAACAATATCCTGCCAATATGCTTTAAGGATTTACACCTCCAGTAATCAGTACTTAACTTTTAGTATATCATTTCAATTCTATATGGAGTGATAATTGACCTATGCAGAAAATTCCAAGAAAATAATCTCCAAATAAAGACAATGAAGCTTTTTGAGGATATTAGAATAATTGTATTTATTAATAATAAAATAGTAAAGGTTTGAATATGTTTGTTAAACACACATATGCTCTTTAATGCCTCAGCTGGCATCTTCCATGGAGATGAACCTTTATTATATACCTATTGTAGTTAAAACTGAGCCACTCATTTGAAGAACAATATCCCAACAGTTATCATTCATATCAATTTTATAGGTTCTTAACTAGTTTATACATTTTGGATAAATATGATCTCCCTATCTCACCATTTGTTTTGACATTGTTTGGAAAACCAAGAATGCATTAATATTCTTTTTAATTGTATCTGATTCTAAATCATCTTTATAGATTAAAACTCTCTATTGATTTGTACTATAACTAAGCCAGTTTCCCATAGCCATTTTATATATACCAATTAAATAGTCAGTGTTAAACATGTCATTCTCTCTTAACACTTGATTGCAAAAAATCCTAACTCTATTTCCAAGCCTAGCATTGTGAAAGTTCAGACTTTCTACATTCTGGAATAAATGCAACAAGGAATAATGTGAAGCAAAAGATTTTTTTGGGGGGGGATATTTATATATAAACTTTTTAAGTGATTTAAATATGTTGTTTATGAGAGTAGACTGCTAGATGATTGCTGTTTTAAACATATATTCCTTTGATAGACACTTTTCAAGATTTGTATATGTTGCATAGTGATACTTTTTTTTTTTTTTTTTAACAAATGCTTCAATGCATTTTTCCCATTTGGATTAATAAGGAGAATTTAGCCATAACGTTGTTTTGATAACTGAAGATATACCATACGTTTTACAGCCAGAACATTTTATCATGTTTACAGTCTAAGTCCCAAAGCTACTCTAGGTTTGTTGGAGTACCTTAAGAACTTCAAACAAATATCACTACATCATTTAATGTGTTTTTAAGAAGGAAGGAACTAAAACATTGTTTGTATAATCTATAGTATTTTGGGGTAAAATAACCATTTTAATTAAACTCAACCTAGCTTCCACAGAAAATAATAACTTGCTCCATTTATTTATTATTATTTTAATATTATCTAAAATAAGAAACACATTATTTTGAGAGCAGGTACGGACTATTTTGCATACCTGGTTTGTTAACTTCCTTATCCTCTATTCTACATCAGAAATATCTTGCCTTTTTCAATTACACATCATGTCAGTGACAGTGGCACAACAAGTAGCACAGTCACATTTGGCACAGAAAGCTGTGAGTTCTATTCCCATACAGAGGAGATCAGTTGCTGACACTGTAGTGCAGCATAAGGGGGGGCTGTACTCCTGTGTGTCCCATCCTTCAGATGAGATGTTAAACTGATGCCCCATCTGCTTAAGTTAGTGGTAGCTCATGTGGATGCAAAAGATACCATGGCACCTATTGAAAATAGTAAGGGTCCTTTATTATATAACTATATACAATTTAGATACAATTTAGGGGTCCTTTATTATATAACTATATACAATTTACATATAATTTACATATTTACATATATACATGTTTACAAAAATTAAATTTACATTATTTCATCACTAACAACATTTTACATTCATATAGACCCCCTACTCCTTTTTTCCATAACCACCATTTGATTTTCCATATTATGTTAGGCAGTATCCACTTTCCATTACACATAATGTCATTCAGTCTTTCATTCCATATTCTGCATACAATACAAAACATTTTTCTATCCAAATTACTAACATGTTCTTTACTATATTTCCAATAGAATCCATATTCAATCATATCCATAATTATCTGTTTATATTATATGAATTCTCTCAGCATTATTTTGTATTATTTTTCCTAGAAATTTTTAACCCTTTTACATGTTAGGAAAACATTGTCTAGTGTTTATAATTTACCACAAAAAAGACATGTCCTTTCATTTACTTTATTATAAGGCATATTTCCTTTCACTGGCAATTTATTAATTTGCAACCTCCATAAAAAAAATCTTGACATACAACATTCTTCATGCAGCATTTGTTTCTTTGTTTTATATTTTTCCCTTTTTCTTCTGTTAGATATCTCCATGAGTTCACACAGAAATTTTGCATCATTATGTTTTTATAATAGATTTCCCTATTTTCTCCTATCCCTCATACTTTTAGTTTATAGTCTATAGTTTCCACAGTTTTATTTTTCTTGGTATATTCTTATTTCTTCATTTCTCCATTCTCTCTCTCTCTTTTATTCAATTTTATTAATCTCCATTCCCTTTCATATGTTTAAATATTTTAATTGCCAATGTATCTTCATTTCCATTTATCTATTTTAATACCTTATATAGGTTCAATGAAGCTCCATATACTACCGGCTTCAGTAAACCCAAACCCCCATCCTGCTTATCCATATATACTACCCTTATTTTAACTGGATTTAACCTAGATCCCATATGAATCTAATTAAAATTTCAATAAATTTCTTCTCCAATTCTGTTGGTATCATATATGCACTCTAGCTATATATGATACTTTCCCCATATATACTGTATTTATTAAATGTATTTTTTCTTAAAAGACAACCTATAGCTATTCCACATTACACTAAGTCCCTTTAATTCTTTCAAAATGTTCTCCCATTGTTCACTTAATACAGAATATTCACTGAAATCAAATCCTAATATTGATCTTTTTTTCTTCCAGACTGTATTCCTTCCATCTGTTCCTCACCTCCAAAACCTTTACATTTTCTCTATTCATTTTAATCCAAATTCTTACAAATTGTATGTACATATATAATTGCATCTTTCATTTCCTGTCTATTTCTAGACATTAATATTATGTCATCAGCATAAGACATAATAATTTGATATGAAATACCCATTTCCTGTACATAATTACTTTTTCATTACTTCATTTCTCTCTTTTACTACAAAATCCATGGCCATTACAAACAAAATATTCATTGGAAATCTTTGTTTTAAACCTCTGTTCATTTCAATTTTTTCACTTACCCAACCATTTACTAAGATTTTAATTTTAGTATTTTTATATACTGACTTACATACATTTTTAATTCACATACTGCAATTATATTCTCTGACATAAAGTTTCATGCTCTATTGAATCAAATGCTTTATTTATATCAGTCACCATTAATTTTGCTTCTATTTCTTTTTTCTTAATATTATCTACCATTTCCCTATCATTAATAATTCTTGGCTTCCTTTTCCTTTGAGCTCACAAATGCATTCTGCCATAACGTCATTAAATTTATGTTCTATTCTTTTTTGTATTATCTTCATAAATAACTTATAATATGTTGTTCAACATTACTGGTCCCCAGTTTTTAATCTCATTCTTCTTCCCTTTTTCATATAAATTTCATAACTCTTACATATCTCTTCATAACAAATACCATCATTTTATCATTCATTAAATATTTCTACCAAGATTTATTTCCGCGAGTGTATCAAGTTCTTATACATTAGGTATCCTATACTATCTGGTCCAGCTGGTGAACCTATATTTGTTTCCTTCATTACTTTCTCTAAATCCATAATCATAATTTGTTTTTCAATTTCTCTATTCATTTCTTCTATAAACTGCTTCACCCTCCATTTATTTTTCTTTGTTTGTCTTTCTTTTGCCATCTCTTTAACATAATGCAGTATGATATTCATAATATTTGTTTCTTCTCTTTCAACTTCTCCATCTTTATTTTTCATTTCTCTCATTATGCCACAATCTTATTTTACTTTTGCTCCAATATGGTGATACGTCTTCCTTTTTCCTTATAAAACATTGTTTATATAATAGATCCTCTTCTTCTTTTCTAAAATATTCCCTTTTATTTATATCCAGATTGCATAAAACAGATTTTTGTGTTTTCCTGTATTCCTTTTTATCTTGCTGTCTATTTTTGTTCTCCCAAATTAAATACATCATTTTATATTTCGCTTTAAATATTATCCTCCAGTCTGACCAATTATTATAAAAGTCTCTCATAATCAAATTTTCCTTCCACAAAATTATTATATCTTTTCAACCTTTCTCATTCCACTCCCTTTCATTAATTCTCTTTACTCCTTTTCCAATTTTTATATGTTCTTTATTCATTTCTCCTTCTACCGTACAGCCAAATGATCTTAACAAACTGTTTCTACTGCATATTTTATCACTATTCTTATACTTTCAGATATCAAAAAATAAGCCATTTCTGTTTTCACTTTTCCTCTTCTATATGTACTGTTACTCAATTTTCATAACTGTAAATTCACACATTTTATTATTTCTTCCAATATTTTCTTATCGGATATTTTTGCATCTCAAGTCACAATTAAAATCTGCTGTTATTATTATTTCCATATTTACTATAACATACTTCAATATTTCTTGAAGTAATTTCTCTCTTTCTTTACATACCACATAAGCACATATTGCTGTAAGTCTGTAAATGTTCCCTTACCACATAAAGTTTACTATTGTTGTTGTTGTTGTTGTATCTTTTGGCTTATCCCGGTTAGGGGTCGCCACAGCGGAACTCCAGTCCGCTAATGTTTGGTAGTGGATTTTTACATGCCGAGTTACCAGCCCTGATGCACAACCTTCAACGAAGGCACGCCCATTCACGCATGCCTCCACACAGAAGACGCTCTAACTGAGAATCGAACGGAACAACGTCTTGCTGTGAGGTGACAACGCTACCGCAGCACCACTACCGCGGGTTTTAGTCTTCCTAATTTAACTATTGTATAATCCAGAATTTTTATTCCTGTCCTTTGTAGTATAGCATCCCTGAACATGTTTCTCTACCCAAATTCCATATTATACCACCTAACCATAAGGTCTCTGTTTGTTCTATTTCTTCTTTATTTAAACCCCTAACTTCTTCTAAAACTATTTAATCTACTTCACACATATTACAACATTCTAACACTCCAATCCTTCTTACATTCTTTATACTATTAACCTTGATAGAAAAAATTCTAATATTATTCATGTCCCTTCTCCTTAACTTTTAATAAATTATTTATCCATGTACTTACTTTTTCATTTTTATACTTACATCCTGAATTTTTTATCTCCTATATTTAACACTTTTTCCAATTTAACTGTTCTTTTAACCATTTTCCAGTCGATATCTACTCAATTGTTAATTTCTGATCCACTTTCCATCTTCCCTTCCCCTTTTTGTATACTAATCACATTTTCTTTTTAATTAGAGTCAGTATTCTCCCTTTTATGTTTATGTACATCTTCTGTATTTTGTCTTTCTATATTACATTCTAAACTTCTCTCTTTCTCACAATCCATCCATGCATTTATAACATTTCTTTTCACATTTTTGAGCATCATGACCATTTTCCCCACATAAATAACATTTCTTTTTATCACAAAATCCTCTCTAGATAAACTCAAGGTACTGCTGCTTAGTGCTAGGAGTCAAGTCAAGAAACTGCACTCCCGGGAAGCACTCCTCACTTTGGAAGATGCTGACATCTATGCAATCACCAAGACATGGTTCAAAGTCATGGAAAGCACCTAAATCATGCAGGGCTACAATGCTTTCCATATGTACAGAACACAAGTTGAGCATGAAAGAACCACAGGGCAGGTGTAGCCATCTTTATTAAGAATAAGTTCACCTCAAGACTGGTCAAACAGTATGACTCTCTTGAGCTACTCTATGTCCAATTAACTATAGACAAACCCCTTACCACATCATAGCTAGTTATAGGTCCCCCACCATGAAACAGGAAAAGCATCTTACTGGAGTCACCTGCCATACAGCCCAACACCTTAGTGACACATGGCAGTGGCTCCCCTTGGGGTAGATGGGGGAGCTCTAATGGAAGGCACTGATCTCATGGCAGAAATGGCCCACAAAATCAGGGTCCCATAGATTCCTTCTCAGAGAAACCCTACCAGCACTCCTGAAGGGAGGCCTGATTGCTTACCTCTGGAGGCAGTCTGGGGACGACTATCCTTGCACTCACTAGCCTGGTGGCAAATAACAATAGATACTTGGGTGCTAAGGATCATTGCCAGAGGATACTACATTCCCTTCTTACTCACTCCAAGAAGAGGAAGAAGAATTCTCAATGTTCCACCCAATCAGAGGGATCAGGCAGCTCTGGAAATTCAAAGGCTAATAGAAAAAAAGTGTCATCCAAGTCCCACCAAACCAGATAGGATCCATATTCTACTCAAGGTTTATTTTGGAGCCTTTTAAAGAAGTTTATTCAACAAACAAAATTCCGGATGGTCACAGTTCAGTCTATTCTCCCTTTCTTGGGAAAAGATGATTATATGTGTTCTATAGACCTCCAGGACATGTATTACCACATAAAAATGGACAAGCGCTCCAGAAGGTTCCTCCACTTCCAACTGGGAGCCAGTCAGTATCAGTTTAGATCTCTGCCCTACGGTCTCACCCCAGCCCCCCCCCCCAGGTGTTCACCAAGTGTATGGCAGCAGTAGCAGCTCACTTGAGACCGCATAGAATCCAAATGTTTCCATATTTCGACAACTGGCTCATCACCACTCCCACCAGGCATCTACTAGAACAGACAAGAGATTTTATTCTACATACTTGTGCTTTTCTAGGTATCATGGTGAATCATATGTAATCCCAACTAAGTCCGACTCAACAGTGGGCATTTATAGGAGCCTGCCTGAATACAACCTTGTGCATAGCATCCCTTCCTCTTCACAGATTGCAGAAGATAAGGTCCGAGGTGGAAGTTATTCTCTCCCTGATAATGTACCTGCTTTATTAGTTCTACAAGCTCTAGAATCCATGGCAGCGGCCATCACACTGGTTCCAATAGCAAGATTTCACATGATATTTTTGCAGTGGCTTCTAGCCTCCCAATGATCCATTCTCACTCATCCCTTGATGCATCTTATCCAAATTACCAACTGCTGCAAGAAGGACTTATCCTAGTGGATGGAATCAAAGGAAATTCTTTTAGGTCAACGCTTTATTTCACCCCAACCCAGGGCCATAATGACCATGCATGCCTCTCAGATATGGTGGTGGGGCATTATCTGGGCAGAACAGTCCAAGGCACTTGGTCCCTGATGGAGGCCAATCTGCATATCAATGTTCTGGAACTAAGGGTGCTGCTCTTAGTGTTGCAAGCCTTCCAAGCTACCCTCCCTCTAGGAATGATTGTGATTCAATCAGACAGCATGTCAGTAGTCTGGTATATCAAAAAACTTGGTGGAACCGTGTCTTAACCCCACTGTCGAGAAGCTCTCAGATCATGGCAATGGGCGATCTCTGCCAACTGCTTTCTGATGGCAACACACATCCAAGGAGCTTGAATGTGATTGCGGACAAGCTGAGCAGATGCATCCTCCTGCCTCACGAGTGGTTTCTCAATCCCAGAGTGGTGAAGAAAATTTTCCGTTGCTGGAGCCAGCCTTGCTCTGACCTATTTGCCTCATCCCTGAACAACAAATGCAATAGCTACTTTGACCTAATCCCCCCCAGGGAGAGTCTCTGAGATGCTCTCCTTCACAATTATTCCTTGGGTCTGCTCTATGCCTTCCCCCATTCCACTAATACCTCACTTCTTGAAAGCCATCAGGTTGAAGGGCAATGTGATTCTCATTGCTCCATTTTGGCATCGGCAGTTTGGTTCCCCTTTCTTTAGCCTCACCTAATTCACCATCCATGGACTCTGGACCCAGATCCAGACCTCCTGTCCCATCCACAGGGACAAGTTCACCCCAATCTGAAAAACCTCAAGCTTACAGCTTGGTTCCTCCAATTCCATTGATCTTCAGGTAAAATAATCTATTCTCTCTGGTTTGAAAAATGATTTGGCTTCCCATAAGCCTTCCACTAGGAAATTTTAGCACAGTAAGTGGAAACAATTTTCTATCTGGGCACGTAATAATAGAATTGATCCATTTGCAGCACCAGTTGGAAGGCTTTTAGAATTTTTAGCTACGCTTTTCAAACAGGGAGCTTCTTCTACCATCAAAGTTCAACTAGCTGCTTTTTCCCAACTTCCATGATGGCTTTGAAGAGCATTCATTAATTTCAAATAAGTTGTGTAACGTTTTTATCAAAGGAACCTTGAGCTTTATAGGGACACATTCATGCCCTGGGATCTTAATATGATTCTACAGTCCTTGGTCCATTCCCCTTTTGAGCTAGTGGCTACTTGTGACTTGAAGTTCTTTTCATGGATGAGTATTTTGTTTTAGCTATTACATCTGCCAGAAGAATTTCAGAGATTCATGCCTTATCTTCAAAAATCTCCATATTTGATTTTTCATAAGAACCGTGTGTTGCTAAGAACCAACCCATCTTTTCTTCCAAAAGTAGTACTGGAAACTAACATTAGCTAGTCTATTGATTTACCAGTCTTCTTCCATAATTTCTCTAACAAGGGAGAATACTGTTGACACTTACTAGATGTTCCTTCCTCCTCCTTCAGATTCCTTGGAGGAATGGACTCTAGTCCTGGTTATCTGTTATTTCATATATGACCTTGGACATAGCTTCTTCAATTGTTATAAGTCTATTTTTCCTGTCTTCCTTTATAGCTGCAAAATCAATCTGGGGTAATTTAGAGAGGGCCATTCTGGTTACGGACTTAGCTCAAGCGTTTTTGGCACTCGATAGCTGTTATAACAGCCGAGCTGGTTCCGAAAGCCAGAACTGAGTCCCATACATCAAGGATAAATGAAGATTGACAACATAGATGGAATGTTATGGTAAGTACATAACTTGTTTTTCCATAGTTTCTTCTTCTTGATGACTTTTCTTTTTGTATGGTATATTTTCTTTTACTGGTTATTTATTACCAGTCTCCACAAAAATCTTGACATTCTACTTTCTGATTACACCATTTACAGCTTATTTTTATAGCTTTAATTGTTTCATGTGACTTTCCCATGGTTTTATAGAGTAATGTTTTATCATTACATTATTGTACCATACTTTTCTATTTTTTTCTATGTCAGCAATTTTTATTTTTCACAAAGATATTTTTTGTTGGCAACATTATATTTTATTTATACACTCTTTTTCTCCTTTACTCTTTTTTACCATACCCCCCAAATTTATCACACTTATATTTATACAGTTTTACTACTAATCTCTTATGTTTTACATTTATCCACTTTAACACTTTGTAGAAATGTAATGAAGATGCATATACCACTGGGTTAATTAAGGCTTGTTAGCTGAGGTGCTAGAGTGCAATAAACTTTGTACTATTTCATCTGTGGCTGTTGTTTGTTTCTCTGGGTTAATTAACCCTAAACTTCAGTCTTATTTATTTACATACAAAACTCCTCTTTTTACTGGGTTTAATTTAGAATCCCATATAAATGAAAAAATATCTACAATAATTCCTTTTCAAATTCTATTGCTAAATATGATTTTTCCCATCAGTACTGAGTTTATCAAATAAGCCTTTTTTCTGAATAATTTATATGTTCCCCAGAGAAGACATGTTTGCTTTATTTCTTCCATTGGTTTTCAACATTGAATTATATTTACATCTTTATTCCTAAATTTTATACCTAACAGAGAAATTTCATTCATTGTAAAATATATACCCCAAATCTTTACTACATCATCTAAACCTTTACTTTTCTCTTTATGTAAAGCCATCCTAATCATCAACATTCATTTGTGTAAATTATTACCTCTTTTATTCAAATGTTGTTTTTTGCAATTATTTTAATGTCATTTGCGTATGTTAACAGAACTGGAATTCTTAACCCTTCAGGTGTTATATGCCCCCACCTCTTTAATTTTGTAATTTATTTCTTGTACTATCACATTCCTAACTAATGCAAAGAATATACAACTCACTGAACATCCACTCTTTATATGTACCTTTTGGCTTAACCAGCATTTACAAATATTTTCACTTTATTATTACTATTCACTGACATATATAATTTCCTAACTTTCTCACTTATATTATATTCTTTCATTATTATCCATAAGATTTCAAGTCCAATTGTGTCAAATGCCTTATTAAGATCTCCTGTCATGATTTTCCCTTTTTCTTTTCTGTTCATAATATCATCTATTTATTTATTTATTTATTTGCCCTTTGTGGACTGGGTTAGTCCAACTGGGCTGGTGGCCCATTTTCAATGGAGACCCAAGGAGAAAGTCTCCAAACAGATAAAGAATTACAATAGCAAAGATTACATTACAAGTGATTTGAATGTATACATAACTACATATATATTTATGCTATACATGGGATGTATACATAACTACATACAATCATGCCATAGCGGATACTGACAAAGGGCATAATTCAGTAAAAAGAATAGCTAACAAAAATTACAAAAGGTAGAAACATGCAGTATACATGTGGAATTAAAATAGAGCATCAGAAAATAAAAAAATAGCCCTGGCAACATCTTTGCTGACAAAAAACATAATGCTAGGGAGGAAGAAAAAAGTATTAAGTGAGTAGGTTGAAGTAGAAGTGAATGGGAGGAATGCGTGAAAACAGTTAAGAGAAGACAGAATGGGGAGAGAAGCATAGTAGCTAAGGAAGAGAAAAGGAGAGAGTTTAGTGTAGTTTTTCTAATCAGCATAGCTAAGGTGCCATAGACCCAGCTGTTATGAAGTTATTTTTATTTTTTTTATTTTTATTTACTATAATTAATCATTCTTGGCATGCCTTCCCCTTTATACTGTATATGTTGTCTTCCATAATTTTTTTCCATTTTAACTTCAAATCTCTTTTGTATTATTTTCATAAAGATCTTATAATCATTATTAATCAATAACATTGGTTTCCATTTTTTCTTATTCTCTTCTATCTTCCTTTTATCATATGAGTTTAAGTACTCTACTACTTAATTTGTTATATATAAAACCTTCATTTAACCATTCATTCAAATCTTTAAAAAATATTTTTCCAGTCCCTTAAATTTTTATACATTTCATACCCTATTCCATCTGGGCATGCAGTCGACTCTACATTTTCGTGTCCTAATACTTTAACTAGCTCATTTAAAGAAATCTCCTTTCCAATTCTTTATTCTCTTTTTTTTTCTACTTTGCATGTTTTTTTTTCACCATGTTCTTTTTCCTTTAAATGTTTCTTGCACATATTGTACTACACTATTCACAATCTTTTCCTGAGTTCTTTCTATTTCACCTTTTACATTTTTTTGTTTCTGTCATTATACTAACAGTTTTGTTTACTAGTCTGTTTAAGTAACTCAGTACTTCTCTTTTTCTTTGTAAAAATGTCTTTGTTTATATAACAGTTCTTGTATCTTTCTTGATTTCTTTCATATAATTCTTTTTTTATCAAAGTACTTTCTAACAAATCTTCCAAAGCATCATTATATGATCATTATGTCATCTTTTATATTTTTATATACAGCATCTTATAACTTCTAACATTTATCTTATATCATTTCCCTTCTTTTTATGCTTGCCTCTGTATAATATTCATATTTAACACTACATAATCTAAAATCTGATGAAATAAGCTTTCCCTTTCTACAGTTAGTATAAGCATATTATGTTATAATTCTATATACGTATTCTTTCCATTTTAAAATCTACAATATTTAATCTTCTCATTTTTGCTACAGTTATATATAATATCTTTACTGTATTTCTATAGAATAAGTCTATTCCAGAATATCTCTCATTTCCCCAAATTCCAAATTATCTTTCTTCTCCATAGTTTCTCTGTTTGTAATCTTTCTTCATTTGTTAAAAATCGTGTGTCTTCAATATAATTACATCTACATCACATGTATTATACCACTGTAAAATTCCTATTCTTCTTACTATATTCTTAATACTATTTACATTTACAAAAACCAAATTAAAATTTTCATTTTCCTTATATTCATGGTTTTATAAGTTCATAAGTAATTATTGGCTAGGTTTCTTAACAGACCATTGTAAGCCCAACCAGTTTCCTTCCCAAAGGTGAGAATCAAACACTGTACCTTATGTTTGTGAATCAAATGTCATAACCATTATACTAAGCCCCAAGCTTTAGATGTAAATATTCTTTTTCATCCATTTCATTTCTTTTTCTTTTGTACTTATCCCTTTAAATTTTTTTCTGCTTTTTAACTTTTTACTAGTAGAATTCTTTTTTCTCTTTTATTGCCTCCCAGTTTATGTCTTATTCATTGCTCATGTCAGAACCTTCTTCTATGTTCTCTTTATTATTTTTTTCTCATCTATTTTTTCTTCTGTTCCTAGTACTTCTAATTTTTTCTTTCTTCATTTTCTTCTCTTTCTTTTTCCTTACTGTCATTTTTGTTTTTACAATCCATCCATAAATGTCCAATTTTGTTGTAGATATAACTTTCAGTTCACGTTTTTTGTATCATGTCCCATTTCCACACAAATATAACATTTTCTTTTGTCACAGTTACTTATCAAATGTCCTTTTCCACAAAAAAAAAAAAGACATGTTTTGGGCTGTCCCCATATTTCACATCAACAATCCTATTCCCCTCCACATTTATCATGCTTAGTATATGTATATTTTTTTCTCCTTCTATTTTAACACAATATAACAATCCAAGGCACCAGTCCATAAACCCCTTTTGTCATAAACTTTTGCAGTGTCCAGTACTTATTTACATAAATCTTTTAAATGTCATTTCAAAGTCTCTTTCTACATCTGTTCAAAATTGTACATTAATCTTCTTTTTTGTTTCCCTGTTAAATGCTTTTATCACATCAAGATTCCATGGGTTACAAACTTTCTTTTTTTTTTCATATTCTCCAATAAAAATTTCCATTGAAAAAACAGTCTCAAGTATAATGTCACAAAAAGTCTATTCAGTAATAAAAATAAATGGTCTTACCTCATGTATTTTTATACTCAGAGAAGTTTTTAAATTGTCACACTTCATACCTGTCCATTCCTTTGTCTTCCTTACTTTGAATCCTTACCATGTACTTCTGTTTTTCATTTTCTTCTATCTTCTTTTCTGCTACTCCACTTTTGCCTTATTTTACTGTCTCTGCATATGTTTTATTTTCTATCTCACCACTATTCTTCAGGATTGTCTGTACATAATTCTTTTGTATTTTCTCCATAATGTCCCACCAGGAAACATCTCCTTCATTTTATGGCTCACTCTGCACCACCATTTCTTTAAGTAAATCATCCAGCAACCCTCCTGACTGGAGGGTTGTAATTACATATCCATCATTTGCCAACTTATCTCCATTAAACAGACTTCTTTGAAACATTTCCTCAGACTCCTGCACACTTTCTCTGGTCGATATTTGCTTTCTCCTTCATTTCTTTTACTACTCCATCTCCTTCTCTCTCCATGTGCTTCCCTGTTTCCCTGGGTCACTTCTGTGCCTGGAATGGAAACAGGAAGTGCTCCTCCAAAATGGTTCCCATTCACAGCAATGATGAGTAGGGTAAGTTCCCTGAGTGCCCTGGCCAAATCTCTCCTAGTAATATAAATACCACCTCAGGTATCCCCCTGAAAAAGGCTACTAGCCTAGTGAGGCTAACCCAGTTAACAAAGGGGAAAATAAAATAAAAAAATGTTCAAGATGTCTTCCCCAGCTACTACTAGTCTTACTACTTTCGAAATGCCCACATCTCTATATTCTATAAGAATTTAGTAATTGGTTGGGTCTGTACATGTGTTGGTTATGTTTTATATGCAGTTTACTTTTATGATAATGACAATCCATGATGTACAATTAATGAGAATAACATACACACAATTAACAAATTTATTGTCATCTACATGTTTATGATAAATATATTATGTCCATTGCTAAGTTCTGCTTTGCTCCTTAAAAGTACATTCTGTTTTAAAGTGTTTGTTCTATGACCACTGAAATGCATTAATTTGTGTCTACATTGTAACACCTGATGACTATGTATTTAATTACCCTGCTAATGTTTTATTACCAGTGGAGATTTCCTGTAGGATTACCTTATAAATGTACACCATTAGCTGAACATTCCCGGTTACAAAATAAATGAAATAACCAGACTTCGCACCAAGGTGGTCAGATAAACCATGGGAAGAGAAAAAAAAAACTAATGAAAAATTGTCTTTCTGTAGTATAAGGTACGTCTTCTGACAAATGCAAAAATTTTCAGGTTTTATAAAATAGGATTACATTATTTATTCTGTTTAGACAAGTACCCCCTGCTTGAGAAATTAGCATTGATTGCTTTCTTGGAGTAAGGGAAATACATGCTGGAATCCCTGACTAAAAGCCTCTTTGTGAGGAAAACCTACTCACCATTAAAACACTGGTTAACATATGAATGTTTCATGTATAATGTAGGATTCCTAGAGCAGATTTATGTTTGCTGTTACATTAGAAATCAATAATATAGACTCCAAGACTAAAAGGAGACAGTGGTTACTCTTCCTGATCCCCTGTTTTGTGAGTCCTGTGGCCCATAAATCTACCCTTATCCTGGTTTTATTTCTTTAGTGAAATGTAAAACATTTGCAGAACTAATAAAAAGGTGCCATGAGTGTTGAATGCCTCTGTCTAGAGGAACCTCCATCCTTTACCTCATAGTATATATCACTGACTCATTGTTTTTAAGCTGACCCTGTCTGCCCCCGTACAGAGTGGGCTGTAGCCATCAGTTCCTGTTACCTGGAATGCTCTGACCATGAGAAGAACAGTCTGGATCCAACAGTTTCCCCAGTTGTGTTAATGTTTATATATCAATGATGCAAGTTAATGTTGCTGCCTCATAATAACCATGGTTGTCATATTCTAATGAACTGGTCTTCTGTAGACATAACATCCATGGTATCCAAATAAATCAAAATAATTCCTTTCAGAAATTACTTTTTAATTGTTTTACTTTTCACTGTATTGACCATCACCACAATGTACTTACTTTTTCAGAATCTTATCTATCAGCATGCAAAATGTATGTATTATGCAAACAAATTTGCAGAATATGCTAGTTCCTGTAAATTTCTACACATCTGTTTTATCTTTGAAATTTTCGTGTACAACATTATGTGCTTTCCCTTTAGATAGTGCTATACCTGTATATTACATGTGTGTATTTAAAAGTGTGTTAGATGCAGTGACCATATAGATAACATTTGGAATATTGGCTTCTTTTTATTTAATGTTAATATCCTATGCTTTTTTGCAGGTCCAAAAGGAGATATGGGAGTGATGGGACCCCCTGGATATGAAGGTTCTCCTGGGCTAAAAGGCAGTCATGGCCTTGAGGGGGAGAAAGGTAGGCACTGACTATGAGATGGCTTCCTTATAGCTCTGTTACCACTTGCTAGACTTCTTCAATGACATCTTATTTTAAGCCTTAAGCTTCTCATTGCTCAAACAATAATAGTGTATCACAAACATTTTTAAAGAAATTTGATCATTTAAGTAGAAGTGATGCAATGCATTTTGTGTATTTGACTCATTGTTTACCTGTGTTGCAGATATGGAAGGTATCCTCATATCTGGCATAACAAACCTTGATATACTAAGCATCACTGCTGCTGTATCTATTAAAGAAGGCTTTAGTATTTCAACATTGGGTCACTAAGTTGTGTGCTACACTGATGTATTTGAGACTGCAAAACACTGAACAACGTTTAGTCATTTTTGTGAAGTCATTTATATTAATAACCAAAACGTCATTTAAATATTTCAGGACAGTACCTAATCAACATGCAAATCTTGTCAAAAGGTCAAGGTGTTTTGTTTTGCAAAATGGATTCCTAAGGGAGAATATATGTATCTAGATGTTATGCAATATGGGTGGCATTCATAGACATTTGTATACTATGTAATGCACTTTGCAAAGCCCTACATGATAGTCAAACAGAAGGTGATTGAAAATATCATGGTCCAACTGCACAGCAGCTTGCAACTGGACAAAGGTATATTTTCCAAGCTGTTTGTAATTGCGACAATCCACAAAAGCAACCAAGGGAAATTAGGCCTTTACATGGCACAGATGTCTTTGCTAATGTGGAAGTTACATAGTAAGAAGACCCAATCATGGACTCTTGCAAACTATTAGGCTCATACTGCACAGTGCATAAGCTTTCATTATCACTTCCCATAGTCTCTGAAGGTGGACTCACTGCCTCTGACTTTTGTGTTTCCACAGCCCCTTTCAATCTCAGTTAGCCACTGGAATTTTTGATAAATAATACCAGTGTCCTTCCCATCAAAGTTATAAACCAGTGGACTAGTTTGATCAGTTATTACTCTTGGAGTCCATTGCAGGCCTCATCCAGTCATATAATGAAAGTACACTCATTTAGATTTAATGGGAGACCTGCCCTGGTATTAAAATGATGCAATTTCTTTTATTGCTTCATTTTGGAATTCAGTGGTCATGCTAGGCTTGAATCATTATTGTCCGGTATGTATGTCTCTGTTTAGAAACAGAACCACAGTTGTTTGTCCTGTTTGCATAATTGTCAGTTTGCTATTGCAGTAAGAACAATGAAATTTATCTTACACAGTTTATGTAGTATTCAATGATGTTTTCATTCCAGATGTTCATAGATTCAGAGATTAGTACTAGGCTAACCGCCCTTGTGGGTCATTTTAAGCCTAGCTAATTATCCCATGTGAGAGTCAAACCCTGCACCTTGTGTCCATAAGGTAAACACCCTAACCATTATGCCAAGCATTATATTTGAGAACATTCTTAGGCAGAAAGTCCAGCTACATTAATTGAGAGAATGATACCATTTTATTCATAAAATTACAAAGTTTCTCAGATATAAAGTTAGGACCATTATCTGGTACACTGCATTTAGGAAATCTATATGAAGAAAACAAACTTCTTAATTTACTAATAGTGGCATGAGATGTAATTTTAGACATTCAAAATATTTCTAACCATTTTAGGAATGCATTTGCTGTTGTCATGAAAACGTCTACAACATCTGCTTGGAAATTCCCATAGATGTATTGGTGCTTAGCATGGCAATTTGTTTTACTTCCATCCTGGTACACATATTTACATATATCATAAATAGAAAAACACCTTCTTGCCAGTCAGACCAATGGTGCAAATAATGAATGAACTTGTAGTTGTCCAAAATCAGTTTAATCCAACAATAATCACAATAGACAAGCGCTTTCGTCCAGCACACACTGGACTTCTTCAGAACTAATAAAACAATTAGGAAAACAGCCATTTAAATACATTTCAACAACCAGTAAAAGAAAAGCATTTAAATACAAGTAATTAGTTATTTAAACAACCATATAAATAACTATGTATAAAAACAGGCATTTATGTTTTAAAAAACACGTATAAATAACTTACAAAGGAAGTGCTCTACGCTTTAAAAATGGCATAACTGAAACATGTTCATTAATCCCAGGGGAATGGGATGCATTTAACCTTAATTGCCAATTCATCTCTTTTCTCTCAAGTGTGTTTGCCCAATCCCCCCCCCCCCTTGGATTCATCTCAACTATTCCTAAAATACCAAATAAAAAGTGTGTACAGTCCTTATTATTACCCAAATGCTTAGAAAGGGCATTATTAATATTTTTCTGTCTAATAGCATAAATGTGCTCATAAATTCTCCTAAGGAGAGTTCTTTCCATTTTCCCTATATAAAAATTAAAACATTTTTGACAAACTGTTATATAAACCAAACCCTTCGTACCACAATTGCCTACCATTGTCCTCACCTTAATACCACATTTACCAATGTATAATATTGCGTCTTTTAAAGTAAACTTACAATAATTACAATGACCACAACATGTTCTGCCCTTATCCAACATACCTTTAAACATAATTGGTCATTCAAACAAAAATTTTAAGTTTGCACATGTTCTAAACACAAAACTGGGGTTATTAGCCACAACAACCTGAAGCTTCTTATTTGCCCTAAATAAATTCCAATTTCTACTTAAAATCTCCTTAACTTTTTTACTGTAACACCCATAAGTCAGGACCTTACTATTTTCATACTCTTTTGACCTTTTTTCCTCCTTATTAGTGTCAATAGTGGTTCCTAATAAAGGGGTATACCTCAAACCCCACTTATCTTTCACTAAATTATACATTTCAAGAACCATTTTTTCAGGATAACCTCTATCATAAAAATAACCCTTCAAAACGTCTATCTCCCTAATGACAATATTTAAAGAGGAACACATTCTAGCCACTCTGATGAACTGGCCTTTAACAATACTTCTTTTTATATAAAATGAGTGACTACTACTATATTCCAAATAATCATTGGAGAATGTCGGTTTTCTATATAAAGTGGACAAAAACTCTTTCAAGATAGTGTCTTAACTAATAGACACATCTAAATGACTGACTGTCTCATTATTATGTGTGGAGGTGAACTTAAAATAATCACAAATATTATTTATATAATCACAAAACTGTTCATCTATCCCATTTCCTTTCCACATAATAAAAATATTGTCCAAAAACCTTAAATACATACTCTACTTTCTTCCGAATTCAGTACAGAACACATTCTTTTTCTCCCAACTAAACATAACTAAATTGGCAAATAAGGGAGCACAACTTGAACCCATGGCAACCCCTAAGTTCTGTTTAAAATACTCCCCTTCAAAACAAAAATAATTATTTTTCAATATAATATCCATAGCTAACTTAACAAAATTTAAAAGGGTGTTATTTAAAGAAGATATTTCAAACAAGGCCTCATAAAATAATTCTAACCCAATATCATGTGGTATAGATGTATAAAGGTCACAAACATCAATAGTAGTAAAGGTACAATCATCATCATATAATTCCTTTTTAAATCATGTAAGGAAATCCCACAAATCTTTTAAAATATAATCAATAGGCAACAAAGCATCCCTCACCAACCTATCCACAAATATGCCTAATGAATAAGTCATACTATATAGGAATGGAATAATAAGCCTATAAGGGGGGTAAAAATGTCCTTATGTATTTTGGGAATACTAAAAGCTAATGGTATAACTGGACATTTATTAGTCAAAAAATTGAAAATGACTTCATTAATACTTCCTTGAAATAAACTATCTTCTATCATTAAACTAATTTTCTTTTGTGCTATGTTAATTTCATTTTTAGAGGTAACCAAATATTTATCCTCATCATGCAACATAGCAGAAATCCGACAGTCATAATCAATTTTATTGACCAAAACAACACCCCCCCCCCTTTATCAGGCTTCATAACTCTAATATCAGGATTACTCCTGATGCTTTCCAAAATTTTACTTTTGTCCAGAGATAAATTACATTCATCCCTCTTATTTGTTGCTGTAGCTCCCCCTCCTCCAACCCTGCCCTCTGGAGGTTTGTCCTCTCCCCCTTCCCCCCTGCCGTCCTAAAAAATTCTGATTATTATAATTATAACCAATACCTTTATTAATAAGCCTTTCTGACCTCCTTAGTGGCGGGTATTCATCATCATATGTATCATGTTCATGTTCTACATAATTATTATCAACATTGTTCCCTGTGTTAACAAAATTTCTCCCTTGATCTCGTGAATCTTGTGCATCATTATTGTAGGGAAAATACGATTTAGGGAAGGGGTAGGCCATCCTCTCCTTATACTCAATCTCATCTCTAAATAATTTGTTCTTCTTCCTTTTCATATTTAAATCAGTTTGCTTTTTTTACATTGTCAAAAATACCCTCATACCACCCGTTATATTCGTTAAATTGCACATCATTAGTAATTTCATTATTCAGCTTATCCACTTCTATTAACAATTTGCCAATTTTTTAGCATTAATTTTTATAATGAACTCCATGACTTCAAAACCATGTCTATCAAACATTTCAATCAAGTTATCACATTCAACATCATTTTTGGACAAACCATTAGGAAATTTAAACATACGGAGCCCTTTCAGTACTCACTTTTTACACAAAGACTCCTTCAAATAAACATTACCACATTAAGGGCTACGCACCTTTAAAAGCATGGATTCAAAGTCCTTAAGTCCATTTTTTAAAAACCCTCTATTCACATGCGAATTATGTCCAGTAAAAGAAAAATTGTCCATATTTAACCAGTCTCTTAGATTACGTACATCATTAATTTCACCTACAGTTTGTTTTTCTTGCCCACACGGAATCTCTGCCTGGGTCATCGAAGCCAAACCGGAATTTAAAACTCCTGGAAATGAACGGTCACATGTGTTTTTATTACCTGGTTCCCTGTTGCTATGGGAACCTGTTTTATAAAGGAATTTTGACAATGTAAAAAAGCAAACTGATTTAAATATGAAAAGGAAGAAGAACAAATTATTTAGAGATGAGACTGAGTATAAGGAGAGGATGGCCTACCCCTTCCCTAAATCGTATTTTACCTACAATAATGATGCACAAGATTAACGAGATCAAGGGAGAAATTTTGTTAACACAGGGAACAATGTTGATAATAATTATGTAGAACATGAACACGATACATATGATGAAGAATACCCGCCACTAGGGAGGTCAGAAAGGCTTATTCATAAAGGTAATGGTTATAATTATAATAATCAGAATTTTTTAGGATGGCAGGGGGGAAGGGGGAGAGGACAAACCTCCCGAGGGCAGGGTTGGAGGAGGGGGAGCTACAGCAACTAAAAATGCTGGTTCTGTGAGTATAAATGTCGGATTTGAAGGTAGACGTTTAAGTAGTGGAGGGTTTAATATTTATAACTATACTAATGAGAGCATTAGACGCGAGCACTTTTCATTGTTAAAGAAGGGAATGAAGTTTATTCCAGTTAGAAAGGAGGACGTGTCGCAAACCATTTTAGAATTGGGGAGTTATACTAGAAAATTGAATTTGAAATGTATTTTTAAAGACACAGATAAAAATACCAATAATTTATGGGCTCCCTCAACTACTATGTTCAAGAAAAAGAGTTGTTACAATCCCCTGTTACACCCTGCAATAGCATCCTATAAGAAAGTATGCATACAGGAAATTTTTAAGTTATACTCCACAAATAAGAGGGATGAATGTAATTTATCTCTGGAAGAAAGTAAAAATTTGGAAAGCATCAGGGGTAATCCTGATATTAGAGTTATGAAGTCTGATAAAAGGGGGGTGTTATTTTGGTCAATAAAATCGATTATGACTGTCGGATTTCTGCTATGTTGCATGATGAGGAGAAATATGTGGTTGCCTCTAAAAATGAAATTAACATAGCACAAAAGAAAATTAGTTTAATGATAGAAGATAGTTTATTTCAAGGAAGTATTAATGAAGTCATTTTCAATTTTTTGACTAATAAATGTCCAGTTATACCATTAGCTTTTGGTATTCCCAAAATACAAAAGGACATTTTTGACCCCCCTTATAGGCTTATTATTCCATCCCAATATAGTATGACTTATTCATTAGGCATATTTGTGGATAGGTTGGTGAGGGATGCTTTGTTGCCTGTTGATTATATTTTAAAAGATTTGTGGGATTTCCTTACACGATTTAAAAAGGAATTCTATGATGATGATTGTACCTTTACCACTACTGATGTTTGTGACCTTTATACATCTATACCACATGAGATTGGGTTAGAATTATTTTATGAGGCCTTGTGTGAAAAATCTTCTTTAAATAACACCCTTTTAAATTTTGTTAAGTTAGCTATGGATATTATATTGAAAAATAATTATTTTTGTTTTGAAGGGGAGTATTTTAAACAGAACTTAGGGGTTGCCACGGGTTCAAGTTGTGCTCCTTTATTTTCCAATTTAGTTATGTTTAGTTGGGAGAAAAAGAATGTGTTCTGTACTGAATTCGGAAGTAAATGGAGTATGTATTTAAGGTTTTTGGATGATATTTTTATTATGTGGAAAGGAAATGGGATGGGTGAACAGTTTTGTGATTATATAATTAATATTTGTGATTATTTTAAGTTCACCTCCACACATAATAACGAGACAGTCAGTTATTTAGATGTCTCTATTAGTAAAGACATTATCTTGAAAGAGTTTCATCCACTTTATATAGAAAACCAACATTCTCCAATAATTATTTGGAATATAGTAGTAGTCACCCATTTTATATGAAAAAAGTATTGTTAAAGGCCAGTTCATCAGAGTGGCTAGAATGTGTTCCTCTTTAAATAGTGTCATTAGGGAGATGGACGTTTTGAAGGGTTATTTTTATGATAGAGGTTATCCTGTAAAAATGGTTCTTGAAATGTATAACTTAGTGAACGATAATTGGGGTTTGAGGTATACCCCTTTATTAGGAACCACTATTGACACTAATAAGGAGGAAAAAAGGCCAAAAGAGTATGGAAATAATATGATCCTGACTTATGGGTGTTACAGTAAAAAGGTTAAGGAGATTTTAAGTAGAAATTTGAATTTATTTAGGGCAAATAAGGAGCTTCAGGTTGTTCTGGGTAATAACCCTAGTTTTGTGTTTAGAACATGTGCAAACTTAAAATTTTTGATTGAAAGACCAATTATGTTTAAAGGTATGTTGGATAAGAGCACAACATGCTGTGGTCATTGTAATTATTGTAAGTTTATTTTAAAAGACGCAATATTGGTGAATTTGGTATTAAGGTGAGGACAATGGTAGGCAATTCTGGTACGAAGGGTTTGGTTTATATAGCAGTTTGTCAAAAATGTTTTAATTTTTATATAAAATTTAAATTTATGAGCTCATTTATGCTATTAGACAGAAAAATATTAATAATGCCCTTTCTAAGCATTTGGATAGTAATAAGGACTGTACACACTTTTTATTTGGTATTTTAGAAATAGTTGAGATAAATCCAAGGTGGGGGGATTGGGCAAACACACGAGAGAAAAGAGAAGAATTGGCAATTAGGGTTAAATGCATCCTATTCCCCTGGGATTAATGAACATGTTTCAGTTATGCCATTTTAAGCATAGAGCGCTTTCTTTGTAAGTTATTTATATGTGTTTTTTTTTAAATATGAATGTCTGTTTTTATACATAGTTATTTATAGGGTTGTTTAAATAACTAATTACTTGTATTTAAATGCTTTTCTTTTATTGGTTGTTGAAATGTATTTAAATGACTGTTTTCTTAATTGTTTTATTAGTTCTGAAGAAGTCCAGTGCGTGCTGGACGAAAGCGCTTGACTATTTTGATTATTGTTGGATTAAACTGATTTTGGACAACTACAAGTTTGTTCGGTTTTTGCACCATTGGTCTGACTGGCAGGAAGGTGTTTTTCTATTTATGAGTTTTGGTTGCCTGCCTTGTACACCGTTTTGTTTGTTGTGATATTTACATATATGTTCAACCTAGAAAGCTAGCTTGGGCCATAATACAAAAGTAAAAACAAGCATACTTTCAGGCTGTCATCCACATGAACAAACTTTATTTGCATAACATAAATTAATACCATGAAAAGAATTTACTGAAATCTCTTGCAAATGATCCTCTAACGGGACACTGAAACACCCCTCCATTCCTTCTCTACCCAGATCTGTGATTTCTGGAAAGGGGATTTGCATGTAGTTTTGAAATTCACTACTCAATATGACAGTCATAGGTAAATACAATAATAACCCATCTGTAAGTACAAGTGGTTGCCATGGTGGGCAGATCTCTTGCTCTCTAAACAAGGTTAGCAATAGTTTAGGATCTGTTACTAAGTACTGGTGTAATTTCTTAACTGTAAAAAATTAAACTATGGCTTTCTTATTATTCTGTAAAGTTTTCTTTTCTGCAGGAGAGAAAGTACAAAATGTATAAGCATTTGGTTGTTCCTCACTAGTTGATAACAATATCACAGCTTCAATACCATATATAAGAGTATCACTTGTTACATACTGGGTAGTCTGTGATCAAAATGCATCAGAAATTTGCCACACATTAGTAATCCCTTTTGTCCATTAAAAGGATTCTTTCCCTAATGTTCACATTTTCAGGAAATATGTTCCCTACAAAGACTGTACTTGAGTACTAAGAGCTCATTTTGCTTTTTTTTCTCCCCAGAGCTGTCCGGCAGCTGCCACCAGCTCCTCTCATCATTCACCTGGTTTACAGGACACACCTTAGCCTCACCCATCCTCAACCCTACAACATCTGGGGCCAGTATGTAGATTAAGGCTGCTGGTGCAGCATCATACCCCTGTCAGGGATTGTGCCCTAACACCCACCCTCATACAGCAACCTCAACAGATCAGCCATCGCTGCCTTTGGGAGGCTTCTCCAGTACCCACATCAGTAATCGAACATGGGTCAACAAAGGTGCAATAAGAGCTTTATCCCAATGCATCACAGAGTTACTCAAGACTGTGTTTTCTTTTGGAACAAAAACAAAGTTTACAAACTAGTTAAAAAATACAAAAATGCTTATAACTCTCTCATATGTGGGGGGACACCTACTAAATATCTTTAATGTTATCATCAAAAAGATAGATATTATTTTTGCCCAGCACACTTTTAGTAGTTTTCCATATTCACATGCAAGCTTTCATGTTCATAATTAACAATCTTGCAGAAAATGCAATACTTTCTGAAAATTACTTAAATTCTTGTTATCTTTGGAACAGAATCTGCTGCTGTTGTGTGACTATTTCAGAATTCTTCAGTTAAAATTGTCATATTTGCATTGTTTATTTTTGCTCTTACTTTATTGCAGTTTGATTTATGTCAAACTTTCTTTAGTTGAAAGTTGTTTTTTACTTTAAGTTTTAAATGTTCTTGCTAATGGCCAGTTAGCAAACATGTGTTTGTTTTTTTTTTTTAAGTTCTCTAACTACAAAGTATTTATGTAACTTATTTGTGGGTAGACCTCAGAACTAGTATTTAAATTTAGGGTAAGCAGAACAGGAACAGGTTTATCTTTGGAGGCTGCTGCTGGTCTGATATGAGACTGCTGTTGCCTTTGTGTGACTATTTTATCATTTAAGGTTTGTATATCTACGTTGTTTCTTATTGTTCTGATTTTATTGCAGTTTGTTTGCCTTACATTTATTGTACTTCAAATTTGCTTTTTCTAGGAGTTTTAAAAGTTCTTGGCTAGTGCCATTAACAAAGCTTTGTTTACCATTCACTGACTGCAAATGGATTAAGTTTAGCTGAATTGTGAGTGGAGTAGAGAAGTAGCATTTTTTATTTATGGCAACACCAGATTTTATTTCTCTTACTTTAGAACTTTCTCAACTTCTCTTGGACCCCATCTTCTGTTCTATCAAGTGACAGTAACTCTTCCACCCCACCCCAGTCTCTGAAAGCTGAAACTGCATGCTTGGCTCATGAAATAACATCTATCTGTAAGGTTTTGAATCAAAGCTCAAAGCCATTCCCTGAGATTCATGAATGCCTACACGAAGTGTACACTAAATGTACACTATTCTGAGTGAACAGACAACACAGGCATAACTCACACTTTATTCCTCCTAATTTTAGTTTTCCTAATGATTTTCTTGCAGCCTTAAGTATTGAGGAGAGTTCATAAAGGTTACCAAAAAGTGCAGACTATGTGTACAGTTATATATAACACACCAATGGTAACTGAAAATGTCAAGTAAAACCAACTCAGATAAAACCTATTTTTGTTTAATTAAGGTGAGCGCTTTCACAATAAAACACTGTTTCATCAGACAACCCAATTAAAGCATCACACATTTTTATATTCAAATCAGCCAATGAAAATCACATAACAATTATTACAAAGCACAAACTCTTAAAGTGCTGAAACACAAAAAAAATCATACAAACAACATAAAACTCTTAAAAATCATAATTTCAATTACCTTTCTCTTAAAAATGGCTTTAATGAAACCATATCATTAATACCAGGGAAGCAGTCTGCTTTAAAGAAAAAATCCATTTCTGCTCACAGACTTCTGTCCTGTTTTTAATGTTGCCTCCCCTCAGACTTTTAAATATAATTTCTAACACAAAAACATTAAAATAGTGCTGTGTATTGTTAGACTCTACATGTTTAAATAGCGCACCAGTGTCTTTTTTATTTCTGATATCTCTTAGGTGTTCAAGCACACGATCTCTCAAACAGCAATTTGTCTTCCTGATGTAGTAGACATTACAATATGTGCAGAAAGCATAGTAAACTAAATGTTTTGTAGTACAGTCAGCATAAAAAGGAAAATCTTCTTTGCACTTCTGCACAGGATGTACAAACTGGCTACCTGTATAAATGTATTTGCACACATTACACTTCCTACAAGGGAATGTCCCATACATACACGAGGTAGGGGCTGATAGTGTATCATTGCTTCTATAACATAGTTGTTTCTCAATAGATGCACTGTTCTTAAAAGAAAAACTAGACTTACTGGAGACTATTTCACTAAGCTCTTCATTTGCATACAGAATGTTCCAATTTCTCTTGATTATTTCACAGAAAATACCAACATCATTCGAGTAAGTTAAAGCAAACCTGATTCTACGTATATCTATGGGTGTCTCTACTGGTTGCACCTCATTAGAAGCCTCAGAAAAGAAGAGCTTACCCTTATTCTCTCTCTCTCTCTCTCAAGACTGACTGCATACACTCATATGTCTCCCTAACCTTATAACCTCTCAACAAAATTTATTTTAAGTTGATGAAAGGCATCCATCATCTCTTCTTCATCATTATGCAGTCTCATCATCCTAAGGAATTGTCCTCTAAGGACATTCCTAGGGACGTGCCATGGGTGCATACTACTCCTATGTAGTAGCGTGAAAACCTCATAAAGGGTGTAGTAGTGGATAAATAGTCAAAAAAGGATAGTAGTTGTTCTTCATCACCTCCCAATAAAATAAACACATCATCCACAAATCTTTTATACCAAATAATACTAGAATTGAAATTATTATAGGTGAAAACTACATCCATTTCCCAGTTAGCCAACGAAAGGTTGGCATAGCTATTGGCACAGGCAGTACCCATCGCTATGCCAACCTTCTGTAGATAGTGGTTACCACCAAAAATAAAAACATTATTTTCTAGTACAATTTCAACCAAGCTACAAATGAGATTATTTTTTACAGTGGAGTAGAAATGAGTACTGCCTGTACACCCTTTTTGAGGTTTTCACATGCCTATTCTACTGAACAGATTAATTTTCTTGATGTTAAATTAAAAGATTAGAGTTAGGCATGTTTAGGACAGGGTTGAATAGGAAAGTGATAGGAAAAATATGCTACTACATAGGAGTAGTATGCACCCACGGCACATCTAAGCTGGGTCAGAGATTGCTGTATATAGGTTCATATAGGTTTATAGGTTCATATGTGTTTACTAGGCTAACAACGACAAGCCTAGCCATGCATCCCAAATCTCTGACAAGTTCTGATATCCTTGATAAGTGTAAGCAGGGGTTTACCTCTGTCCTCCATTAGAAACACAGGTGCCAAACCAGGGATGAATTTCCAGTTTCCCATCCAAATGTCCAAGTTGCACTTGAACTGCGTTAGGGAGGAACTCTGCTTCACATGGATGGGGAGCCTGTTCCATAGACGGGGTAGCCTCTGGGATACATACTTATCTGTCCAGCAGGTCCTATTAATATCACAGGCAAGCCTTTAAGTCTTTAGAACAGGTAATTATGGTGCTGTTTGTGTTGCAGAGATGCAGGAGGTCCATCAGAGTGGGGTCTGACAATGCCCCATATGCCAGGCATAGATCTCCCCTCAAAAGCCTGTAGGAGACAGAATACAGAGATAGGGCCTTGAGGTGGTCTGCATAGGACATATTACTTATGCCCTGTATTCTTTTAGTGAGGAATCTCTGTGGACATTCCAATTGTTGAATATGCCTAGTTAGGTACATACCAAAGGGGGCACTGTACTCAATGATAGGTCTGATAAATGCTGAATACAGTGGAACAATGACTTCCTTGGACTTAGATACCATACCTTTGTTTATAAGTTGCACAACATAGAATGATTTCCTCACCACTGTAGACACGTGATGATCAAAGGCTAAATTACTATCTATGTGTATCCCTAAGTCCCTGACTATTGGGTCAACTCTAAGGGGTGTGTTGTCAATATGATAGTTACCAGGGATGGATGACTTCCTAAAGAATACTAATATGCATTTCTTGGCATTTAGTTTTAGTCCATGGCTCTGACACCAGTTGTTTGTCTGCGTCAGCCCCTCCTGGAGAACATTTGTGTCAGTGTGAGATTCAGTGACTGCTCCTAACTTGCAATCATCTGCAGATTTAGTCAGCCACTAACCACTGACATTGGCCTTGACTTTTGAGAAGTAAATGCCAAAAAGGAGCGGTCCAAGGACTGATACCTGAGAGACTCCACTTGTGACTGGCCTCTTTGTAGAGGTGGACTCCCCAATTCTAACTTCCTGGACCTGTCTGTGAGCCAGTTGGCTATCCACCGAGTGACATAAGGATTTGTACCTAACCTCTTAAGTTTGTCAGCAATAACCAAGTGGGGTATTGTGTCAAATGTCTTGGCCAGGTCAAGGTAGACAGTGTGAATAACTTTGCCCTCATCCATTGCTTTGATGACCTTCTCAAAGAAGTCTACTAGGTTCAATAGGCATGATCTGCCCTTGACAAAACCAAACTGGATTGGGTCCAGTGCCTGGAGGTTTACTATATCTCTATTGATAATATCTATGATAATTATTTCCATGGCTTTACATATAAGACTGTAGTTTCCAGGGTCTATAGATGGCCCACCTTTGTGCAGAGGGATGATTGTTGCCTCTCTCCATTCATGAGGCATGAAGCCTGTTTGGAGGCTACAGTTAAAGAGTAATTCCAGAGGCCCTGATAGGTCATGTTTCATGCTGTTAAGAAGGCATCCTGGGATATTGTCTGGGCACACTGATGTAGTGTTCACGGTCTTAGAAAGAGAATTAAGGACCTGTTCCTTAGTGATAGTAGGGGGAGTTATATTTGATGATATTTCCTGAGGGAAGGTTGAGGGGAAGAGAGAGGTAAAGTTGGAGCTGAATTTATCAGTCAGGAGGTTTGCTATATCTTCTGGCTCAGTATAGGTGGATCCATTTACAATGAGCTCTGCACACAATTGTGTATTGCCTTTGAGGTTGTGGACATAGCTAAAGAATGCACTGTGGTTGTTCATGGCCTGGGAGGCCAAACTTACCTCACATTTGGCTTTGGTAGACTTTATTTGTCCTCTAAGTTGTTTGTTTAGTTTGAAGAAAATGCTTTTATCCTGCTGGGTGCTACAACTCCTAATTTTTTCATAAGTTCATAGGTGTGTACTAGGCTAATGGCCCTGGGGCCTTTACAAGCCTAGCCATAGGATTACCCTGGCATAGTGCCATCCAACCTCAGTTCCCACTGCCTTTGTCGAGTAGAGCCACTAGTGTTATCCCCGGGGTGAATTTTCTGTTTCCCATCCACTCGTCAAGATTTCTCTTGAAGAGGGTCAGCAAGGAACTCTGCTTGACATGTATGGAAAGTCTATTCCATAGCATGGGCAGTCACTGGGTTATGAACCTGTCCCTCCAGCTTGTTCTGTTGATTGTGGTAATGAGGTTGAGGTCTCTGAAGTGTGTGGTGCTGAGGGATTGGGATTTCTTTAGATGTAGCATTTCTAACAGAGCTGGGTCAGACATGGCTTTGTAAGTCAAGCAGAGATCGTCTCTAAGTAGGCGATATGAGACAGAGAATACTTGGAGTTTTTTGAGTCTGTCCATATAGGACAAGTGTTTAAGGCCTAGGATCCTCTTTGTGAGGTACTTGTGTGGCCTCTCCAGTTGTTGCAGGTGTTTAGTGAGGTACATGCCAAATTGGACATTGTACTCGATGATTGGCCTAATGAGGGAAACGTAGAGGAAGACAATGACCTCTTTCTTCCTGGATGCAAAACCCTTAGTAATGACATGTGCCACACAGAAGGACTTTCTGACCACAGTGGCAATGTGGTGATCAAAAGAGAGGTTGCTGTCAACCTGTGTTCCCAGATCTCTTATAATGCCTTCTGTGTTCAGTGGACTGCCATCAGTGTGGTAATTCATGGGAACTGGGTTTTTCCCAAAGGGGATGACGACACATTTTTTGGCATTGAGCTTAAGGCCATGTTTCTGACACCGGTCGTTGGTCACAGTGAGGCAATTCTGTAGAATGTCAACATCACTTGGGGAGTTAATAATGGCTCCCAACTTGCAATCGTCTGCGAACTTCGTCAGCCAGAGTTTCTTTGCATTGGCCTGAACTTCAGAAAAGTAGATACCAAACAGGAGAGGACCCAGGACTGAACCCTGTGGAACTCCACTCGTGGCCAATCTGCAGTCTGACTTGGAGTCAGCTACTTTCACACTGTGGGTTCTATCTGTGAGCCAGTTTACAATCCACCTAGTGATATAGGGGTTGATGCCAAGCTTAGTGAGTTTTTCTATGATTCTTGACTGGGGAATGGTATCAAAAGCCTTGGCCAGATCAAGGTAGGCTGTATGAACCAGCTTGCCTTCATCCACAGCTCTGGTGACTGACTCAAAGAAGTCGACCAAGTTGGGCAGGCATGATCTACACTTCACAAAACCAAACTGTGTAGGATCCAGACTTTGGAGATTCCCTATATCATTGTTTATTAGGTTCATGATGATGCGTTCCATAGCTTTGCATATCAGACTTTTCAGGCTAATGGGGTGGTAGTTCCCAGGGTCTGTAGTCACTCTCCCAGTTTGCAGTCATCAGCAAACTTTATCAGTCACAGTCCTTTAGTGTTAACCTGCATTTCACAGAAGTAGATTCCAAACAGTAGGGGTCCAATACCAAACCCTGTGGGACATCACTGGTTACTGGTCTGCTGAAGGAGGTGGAGTCCCCTATTTTGACTGTATGAGTTCTATCAGTCATCCAGTTTGCAACTCACCTGACAATATATGGGTTGATACCCACCTGAGTGAGTTTATCAATGATGCCTGAGTGGGGGGTTGTGTCAAAGGCCTTGGCTAAGTGTAGGTAGGCCATGTGACAGATTTGCCCTCGTCTAGGACTTTGGTGACTGTCTCAAAGAAGTCCACCGAGTTTAACAGACATGATCTCCCCTTGACTCTCCCATTGCTAGGTATAAAAGAAAAGCTCTCTTTCTTCCCTCTGTAAAGAGAGCAAAATATTCTTCCCTTGTGTAAAAATGTGTAAAAATATAGGGCTCCGAAGTAAGCTGCCCTACCCAACACTACTTCAAGTAGTGTGTTCTTCTAAAGTCAAGTCTTTTGGATATGTAGACAAGGCACTACAAATTATTCAAGATGTTGACTGGAATCAGTAGATAAATGCTGAGGTGGCAACATCAGCTCAATCTGCTGGAGATAATTGAGATGAATAATAAATTCCAGTGCCAACGAAGAAGCAAATGCTTGACCCTTTTTCCACACTTTATAGGTGCAAGAGAGCAAGAAGCACTGCAAATGGTGGCTGCTCCAGAAGCTGAGAGGCAGCTACTATTTAGAGACATTTATAGGTTAGGAACTGCCTTACATCTTTGGATTTAACAAACTTGTTATTAAAAGAATATAAATGATATCCTATACAATGCATTTATTACAAATGCAAAAATGTTTTGGTGTTCTTAATACCTGCATTCATCTGACGGGTTTATAATGATTTAGTTTGCAAGACTAGGGTTACTACTTTGAAGGAACTGTGATCTGTTCTAAAACTTATATACAGCTCTCTGGGAGGAAAAAAATCTTTTATTATACCCTAGACAAATGAGTCGCATCCACAGAATTCACCAGATATAGACATATAACTATATTAAGTCTTCTATCAAAATTCCTGGAAAAATGAATCCATTAACAACTGTTAAAAATAACTTGTTAATAGTAGCCTCTTTTCCACAACCAACATGGTTTTGTCTCAAAAGTAGTACCACAACCACCCTTCTCAGTCTCACAAACACCATAAAGCACATGAGAAATTCTGGCATCCATTTCCTTGATCTATCAAAAGAGTTTGACATCGTCACTTACTAAATGTACTCACGTCTTTCATCTGTCAGCCTCTCCTACTCAACCCTGTCATGGTTCCACAGCTATCTCACAAACTGACTGCAGGTGATAAAATGGCTCTAAAACTTTTCATCTTTCCTACCTGTTTCCACTGGATTTCCCCAGGGTTCAGTACTTGGCCCCATCTTATTCAATATATTTATAAATAAACTTCAAACATCTTCTAAGCATGCACCCAGAATACAATATGCAGGTGATGCTATCCTCATGTGTTCTGCCCCAGCCTTCTCAAATGACCTCACCCACATTTCCTTCTCATCCAGTGAAATGTAACTAAGAAAATTTCACCTTCTTCTGAATCCTAAAAAATACAAAACTAATGCTCTTCACCATAAAACATTTAATATTTAAAAGACCAAAAACAAAATTTCTTATTAATCCTGAAAATAACACCAGAATTGAAATAGTACAACAATAAAAGCTACTGGGAGTCGCAATAGATGAACACCTAAAATTAGATCTGCAAATTAATCAAGCTGCTAGACAAACACCCAAAGCTTGGTTTATTACACAGAAGTAAACAGTATCTCACTGATTACACTAGGAAAACCATTGCATCAGACTACTTACTACCACCTCCCTTTATGCCTCCCTCATCCTAACCACCTTTCACAACACCCTACAATGCAACGAGACAGCTGTCATAACAAAATTACTAGATCTGCCACCAGTCTACCTGCAGAACATCACCACTGCAGAGCCTTAAAATAACTGCTAGCCACAGCTTCTACAATATCTTCCCAAATCACTACTTATCGCCATAATCTAATATATTAACCAGAAAACTGCTCAGTAGTATTAAACACCCATAAAATATTATTTCTTTAGCCAGAAAACTAAGCTATCAAAATAAATAAATAAAATAATAATAAATTCACTCAACTACTGTTCTATTTCCAAACCTTTAAACTCCCTACCACTATACTTAAAGCAATTTAAAAAACTAAATTTTTTCAAAAATCAGTGTAGACAATACATAAATCACTCCTTCTTATGCTCCCACTCAACCCCAAAACTACTGTTTAATTACACTGTATCCTAGCGTGATCAATTTTCTGCCTCCTAAACCTTGCTGTTTCAAAATACAAGGCCCTCATATCATTTCTCACTCTTGAAAGTTTATGTAAGGACTAAGCAAGTACTATACCACTCTCTCATTTAACCATATCTATCTACAGTATTTTCTGTCTTTCTATCTCACCTTTATCTTTGGCATCAAGTCAAGTGCTCAGCTGTATTATTCACAAATGTTTACTTGTTGTTGTGTCTTTCGGCTTTTCCCGGTTAGGGGTCGCCACAGCAGAACTCCGGTCTGCTAATGATTGGCAGTAGATTTTTACGTGCCGATTTGCCGGCCCTGACGCACAACCTTCAATGAAGATACACCCATTCATGCATGTCTCAACACAGAAGATGCTCTAGCTGAGAATCGAACAGGACGTCTTACTGTGAGGCGACAATGCTACCGCAGCACCACCACCGCAGTATTCACAAATGTTTACTACTGTTTGTAAAGTACCCTACTTATGGTCATGCAATGTATGTCCATATAGGTTCATCACAACATTGCAGTATTTGATTTATGTCCATGTACTTTACTGAATGTTTTAATTTAATCTTATGTCTCTGTACTGAAATTGTTATCCTATGTGATTTTTACTGTTTGCATTAATGTATTTTAATAATGTATTTTTATAATGTATTAATGCATTTTGTGTAGTTTCTCATGCCATCAATCTAATGTTTTCTTTTCTGCAATCTCCTCCTTGTCTTACTTCTACCAAATGAAAATGCCACAATGTTTTTTATATATCTAATGTGTTTCATATTACTGTCTGTAGTAAGGCTTAGGAAATGTAATGTTTTTCTGTTTTACATTCCCTTTTGTAAATTGTTAGCAACTGTCAAACTTCTTGTATATTATTTGTAAATCTTTTTTAAAAAAACTGTAATCTTTTTGTACTATTGTTATGTTTTCTCAATGGGTCCCTGCTGAAAACAGGCTACTTGCCCAGCCGGACTCTACCCGGTTAACAAATGTAAAATAAAATAAATAAATAAATAAATAAAAGTATGACATTATATAATTTTGTGTGAAGCTTTTCTCCCTGACCCTCTGATGAAGGGTTTTTTGCCCAGTCAGATTTTCCTGGTCAACAAATGGAAATAAATAAATAAAATGAATATTTTGTTTCATCATTATAATCATCAAACAGATCAAAACTGGAATACAGCAATTCCAGTCTGTAAGATATAGTTGTTGTTTCTTTCGGCTTTTCCCGGTTAGGGGTCGCCACAGCAGAACTCTGGTCCGCTCATGATTGGCAGTAGATTTTTACGTGCCGACTTGCCGGGCCTGACGCACAACCTTCAACAAAGGGACGTCCATTCATGCATGTCGCCACACAGAAGACGCTCTAACTGAGAATCGAACGGGACAGCATCTTACTGTGAGGCTACGTTATTAAATATTATATACTGTCTTTACTTGCTTCTGGAGAGCCATACCTTAAGCTCCCTATAAATGTCTCAGGGCCATCTAAAGATCTCCACTGCAGCCGCCACTGCCCACTATTCACCACTGCACATCATCCAGTGTCTCCCTGGCCCCCAATCCGATTCTGGCCTATCCACACCATCCTGGTTTCTTTGTTCTTCCTTTTCTCACAATTTGTGTTACTCTTCAGTTTTTTTTTACTACCTTAATTTGTTCAATGCATTCTAATTAAGCAAGACTGCACTGCACTAAATGTGGAGGAAATAACTGTGTTAAGCAGGGGATCTGGCAACCCCTAAGCCCCGAAAACCACAGGGGGTACTAGATGCTCAGATATACATTTCAGCTTTTTTTTTTTAATTACCTGTTTTATCCAGTGATTGGCAGAAAAAAATATTGATTAAGGATAGAAATTCTATCTTATTCTTCAACTTTGCTTTTTCCTGCTTCTCTTCACAACATCTTAAATAATCAGGAATGCAGCATAATATCTGTGGAGAAAATAAGTGCATTAGGCCAGGGGTCTTGGTGCTGCTAACTCACCAGAAGCCATAAAGGGTTCTATTTGCTCTGAGGTGTATTTTAAGAGTTTTTTTCCAACCTTTTGATCCAATGATGTCCTGAACAAGAACAGTAAGGGAAGAACTTTAGTCTTGTATATATATATATATATATATATATATATATGTGTATATATATATATATATATATATATATATATATATATATATATATATAATTTATATTTATACTTTTTTCAAGGAAGAAATAAGTTATATTCAAGGTATAATGCTCTAAACTGGTAAACTAGCAGGTCACAATAAACTGTGAAGACAAATGCTTGCATGCATACGTAAATCATATCTGAGAATAGTATCTGCTTCTACCCTCACCCTCAAAACAAAAAACACCTTTGGTCTATCCTCCTGTGGTGTTAGACTGGGATGATAGTGAAGGCCACAGTCACATATACTTCAAGTTGCTGCTGTCATCTGGGACAAAACTGGAAAAAAAACCCAGAATAGAATAGAATAGAATATATCTAACCCTGTTCTTGTCAGATATATAAACAGCATGCCCATTTACACTCCCCCCAAAAGATAGACACCTGTATAAACATCTGATATTTGTAAGGTAAGTGACAAAAATGATAAAAGTAATGTTTCCAGCTTGTTACTCCTAGACAGCGCAAAGCTCCAATGCAAGCTATAGTCACCCTTTGTGCACACCTCTGAGTCTGACGTTTGTGAGGAATGTTAAAGAAATAATGGCCACATTGTCATTAGCTAATCACAAACCATAATGGCCTGTGAGCACCTCTAAGGTTTGGGAAGAAAATTTTAAAAATAAGGGAATTGTCCCCTACTCCTCACACAGAAACTACAATGCCCTCCAGTGGGCACCTCTGAGAAGGGCCAGTTTTAGTCTGGAAGGGGTTCAGAACAGTGACCACTATTAAGCCTGTGTCAAAATTCACTTATATAGTCTTAGACTGTGGAGGTCATCATTCTCCCTGAAGCTCTGAAGATATGGAAGTTATGCGATGTATTTTATGCCTGTTTTTTTTTTTTTTTTTTTTTTTTTTGAGAGATGATTGAAACTGAGTGAATCACAAGAGAGTCCCCACCCCCACAAGGCAGTGATAGCTCCTTCTGTGTACAACTCAGACATCTGACTCTGAGAGAAGAGGGATGTCCATGTAATACACTTCACCTTTGCTCCACACAAACAATTGCACTTTAACTTATTCCAAGTTGCATCACAGATTTCGCGTTAGTCATGTAAAGACAGAATAATAAGCATGCAACAGAAAATAATTATTTTTTCTCTAGACATCCTTCACATTTATAGCTACTTTGTCTATGCATATCTCAAATGTCAAGTGAAGTAGTCCATCAATTTCACCCAAACGAAAACATCTTTGAAAGCCAGATAGTGGCTGTTTAAAGTGAGCAGATAACAAGAGGTGAGTTACTTTCAAGAGACAGTTCCAACCCCAACGCAGACGTTAGAGCAACTTCTGTGTGCATTTCAGTGATAAAGAGTGATGGTTATGTATTGTAGTCCATGCAAACAGTAGCCACATATTACAAGTATTCAAAATCACTTAAAAAAAAAAAACATTAATCCAGCAAATGTACCCTAGTCCATCAAAGCCAGACAGTGACTGTTCAAATTGAGAAAAACAAGAGAGTCAGGTACTTCTTTCTACAGACAGTGCCCAGCGCCACCCAGCAGTTAAAGCTGAAAATAACAACTGTATTTTATTTCATCTTTGTTCCATGGAAACAGTAGCCACACATTAAAGTAATTAATTTTCCTTCACACAAGTCACAGTAATCCTGCAAATGTGCACTGGTTCTACAAAGCCACAGAGTAACTCTTTACACTGAGAGAACAACAAGATAATCAGTTACTTTCTACAGACAACTCCCACTTCCACACATGTCAGTTATAGCTAAAAATTATATAGATATAGATTATATTTCAGTGATGTTCTATGGAAGCAGTAGTTACACATTAAAGTATTCCAGGTTCCATGTCAAAATACAAGAACTACAGGCCAAAGAGAGAGTGTATGAGGTAGAGAAAATCAGTGAGGAATAACATGAACTTATATGCAAGAAAACACATTTTGTGCGATGGCCTGATTCCTGAAACAAGTGAATGAAGTAAGATAATGATATGTGAGACCATATCTAAAATAAGGAAGACATTGTAAAGAAAACAGAATTAAAAGTCAAGATACGAAGCGGAAGATAAAATGCTAATAGATGCAGGGTCCTCCACAGGTTCATACTGTATGTGTGTACTAAGCTAATAACAACGGGAGCCTTTTTAAGCCTAGCCATGCATCCCAAAACTCTGAAAAGTTCTGATACCCCTGGTAAGTTTAAGCAGAGGCTTGGGGGATGACATGTTTACAAGTGAGAGCCTAGGAGATGGACCATTTAAAGGCTGTCTTTATCCATTAGAAACATAGGTGCCAAACCAAGGATAAATTTCCTATCCCACATCAAGTCGGCTGAGGTGCACTTGAATTGGACTGGGGAGCTATACTTCACATGGATGGGTAACATGTCCCAGAGAAGTGGTAGTCTCTGGCATACATACCTCTCTCCCCGGCTGACAATATTTCAGTGGATATAAAAAGAATACACACCCCTGTTAAAATACCAGGTTTTTGTGATATAAAAAATGAGACCACAATAAATCATTTCAAAACTTTTGACACCTTTAATGTGACCTATAACCTATACAATTCAATTGAAAAACAAACAAATCTGTTAGGGGAAAAAATATATTTAAAAAAAAAGTACAATAAGCTGGTTGCAGAAGTATGCACACCCTTAAAGTAATACTTTGTTGAAGCAACTTTTGATTTAATGACAGCATTCAGTCTTCATGGGTAGGAATCTATCAGCATGGCACATCTTGACTTGGCAATATTTGCCCACTCTTTCTTGCAAAAGTGCTCCAAATCAGTCAGATTGCGAGGGCATCTCTTGTGCATAGCCCTGTTCATGTCACTCCACAGATTTTCTATTGGATTTAGGGCTGAGGTCCGGCTGGGCCATTCCAAAACTTTAATTTTCTTCTGGTGAAGCCATTCTTTTGTTGATTTGGATGTATACTTGGGGTCATTGTTGTGTTGAAAGGTGAAATTCATCTTCATCTTTCTAGCAGACGCCTGAAGGTTTTGGGCCAAAAGTGACTGGTATTTGGAACTGTTTGTAATTCCCTCCACATTGACTAAAGCCCCAGTTCCAGCTGAAGAAAAGCAACCCCAAAGCATGATACTGCCACCACCATGCTTCACCATGGGGATAGTGTTCTTTTGGTGATGCAAAGTGTTGTTTTTGTGCCAAACGTATCTTTTGGAATTGTGGCCAAAAATTTCAGCCTTGGTCTCATCAGACCATAACACATTTTCCTACATGCTTTTGGGAGACTTGTATTGTTTTGCAAATTTTATCTGGGCCTGGATGTTTTTCTGTGTAAGAAAAGGCTTCCATCTTGCAACCCTACCCCATAGTCCAGAAATATGGAGAATATGGGAGATTGTTGTCACATGTAGTACACAACCAGTACTTGCCAGAAATTCCTACAGCTCCTTCAGTATTGCTATAGGTCTCTTGGCAGCCTCACTGACCAGTTTTCATCTTGTATTTTCATTAATTGTGGAGGGACATCCAATTCTTTACAACGTCACTGTTGTCCCATATTTTCTCCACTTTTTGATGACTGTCTTCACTGTGTCCCATGATATATCCAAAAAACTTTTTTTCTACCCTTCTCCTGACTGATACCTTTCAACAGTGAGATCCCTTTGATGCTTTGTAAGCTGTCTGCAAACCATGGCTTTTGTTGTAGCAGGCAACTGAGTAAATGTCAGGAAAATCCTACTAGGACAGCTGAACTTTATTTGGGGTTAATCAAAGTCTCTTTAATTGATGGCAGATATGTACCCAAGAAGACTGAATGCTGTAATTATGTCTTTATAATAAAAATCAAAATGACAAAGGTAATTGCATTGCTAAAACTCTGAAGCAAATATTATGTCACTGAGTACTTATATATCTTAATGTACTAGAGCATGCACACTGCATATATCTGCAGTAATATGCAATGCAATAAATATGTGTTAGAAGAATATATGCAGAGTCCCTTCAAGTGATGCTGACTGGATGAGCTAATAACATTATTCCATGGTACCAAAGGGTCTTTCTTTATAACTGTTTAGAAACAAAAATTGTTGCAGCATGCATATTTTTCGGAGTTACTGAACTTCATCATTACCCCAGAGCTGAATGTGTTGCTGTGAAGGAACTAACTGACTAGGCCTCAGGCAGAAATGAGATGCTAGTCCACAGTATGTGATCTTGGTATTATTCAGAATGCTGTGACCATGTCCCATTTGTGCTTGTATTTGTATTTAAGCTGAATAATTTGAGTGCATCCAGTTACCCTTTATAATTGCTACATAGTATTACTCATTAATGGAGGGGGGGCTGCAGCCAGTATCTTCTTTTACTTTCATGCTACAGTTATAAAAACTTTGAATTGAGTGCATCTATTATTTTTCTCTTTTTTTTCCCCTCAAGGTGATACTGGTTCACCTGGCTTTCCAGGAGAGAGAGGATATCCCGGTGAAAAAGGTGTGAAAGGTGAAATGGGTGTGCAGGGATTAGCTGCATCATGTGACAAAATGATGGAGCAAATGAAAGGAATAAAGGGAGAAAAAGGAAGTACAGGTAAAAAAAAATGTGGAATAAAAATGTAATGGCTTTCCTATTGTTGATTTCACAATGTGAATAACTGACAGACATGACCCTACTGATGTATTTCCACACTACAGTAACCAAGCAATCTAACATCATGTGTTTGGACTTATTAGCATTAAAATGCAGATCTCACAACTTTGGTAAGTAAACTGATGGTGAGCGCATTCACTGCATTGTATAATCCCTTTGTATTTGACAGGAGCACTGCAGTCCCTATGACACAGACTTCTTTTCAGGATGTGCAGGTGAAACAAGCTGTTCTAAAACGACAAGCATTTACTCACATTCACTTTAAGTAGACCATTATTTTTGAAGTCCTCCCAGCACTAGGTGGCACTGCACCAGAGGCTTTTTTTTCAGCACTGTGGTGGTACTAAACACTTTATACCTTTTAACTAACTTTTCATATTTATGCTGTGTTTTTTATTGCTAGTTATTTGTACAAATATTCCTGCATACATCATTAACTGTAGCATATATTATTTTATTACTATGCCAATAACTGGTTCCATGTGAATAAGTTATAGGTTAACTTGTTGACACACTGCTGATTCTGTACAGACTGATTAAACTGGGTAAATTCAGTTACAACCTTTACTTACTAGAAAACCTCCTTCCTTAGCTGTTGTATTATTGTTGTTGCATGTCTCTCAACTGTACAGATTTTAGCAGAATATCCAACTATTTGCCTTATATTTTTAATCCAGTCCTCATAAAATGTGTGGTTTTCTAGCAAATCACTAAGGGTTGAAGTCACTAAGTAATGACATACAATTGAGTTTCAGACTTAATATCATTCAGAAAATGAATACTAACACAAAACCTGTTATTCTAGCAACGTTCTATGTTTATACTAGTAATATTTAAAATATGTCCCTATTTTTGGGCCTTTGTCCTCCCATTATTTTAGGCTTTGTCGAGATTTCTTGCACTAAGGGGTTGAGAGGTATGCTGCTTGCTGTAGAGTATAGATTACTTATGAAAGCTTTTGTAACATTAAAATTGTCTGATCCTATCTCAAGATACAACACCTGCTTTTTGGAGATCAATAAGTGTAAAAATTGCAAGATTTTTAAGCATTACAAGTATTTCATAGTTTGCAGAAAACTTAAAGGTGCTCAGACTTTGATGTGAAAATCCAGTCTATGTAGGAACACTGTGAAATAATGGTACAATTTCCACTGACTTTAGGACAAATGAAGACAGGAAGAGAAGCATTCTTACTGTGTGGTTAGACTGAAAAAAAAAAAACAAGTGAAAATTTTTATGTGCAACTGCTAAACTTATTGGAAAATCATTTTAATGTTAAACTTAAAAAATAGTTCAGACACACAAGTCTGTTTGTCGTGAAAGAAAGCATGATGAATCCATGTCTGTGTAGCTGTGCTAAAATAATCAGAATTACAGTCGTAGACAAACATTACAGCTGATTTTAACAGTCAGAAGTCTGTGTGTAAGTAATGAGTACATAGAAGGAAGGCTATTAACTAAAACTGATTTGACATTTCAGAATACCTTAAGGATTACTTTAGCAGTGGAAGCAAAGAACAAAATGTACCAGAATAAGGGAACAAGATTCTAAAGTTTGTGCACCTCAAAGTAATAAAAGCAACAGAGCTAATAACTGTTACTGGCCCTAGGGGCACAGTTTGGGATTTATAGATGTTTAGTGCAATATGCAGAACAAAATAGTACAGGTAGCGGCAGCACGCAAGGTATGAGTGATTCAGACACATGGAGCAACTTTGTAATGTGAACAATACTAAGGTATAGAGCCAGCCAGGTGGCATAGAGGGATAAAGCCCTGAATGCAGGTGACTCAAGATGAAGTAGCAGCTCAGGTGGTTAACAGTATGGCAGGGGAGGATGGGCGGTGCCTATCCTGAGAGGGTGGGAGCTCCCAGATGGCTGTATCTGCTGTACTGGTGTAGTGTGAAAGAGGTTGTACATAACACTGAAAGCAGTAGTCAACCAGGAAGGACATGTACTGTGGCTGGTCAAGCCACTAATGGTAGCTTTCTGTCTCGCATGTGAAGGAGTATGGATACACACATGCGGAGGAGCATAGGCAGCTCCTGCATTGACTCATGTGTGTTTGTTACCACCAGGAGGTGGGGCGTGGGACTGGAGATAAAAATTCAAAATGCTGTCATGGTCAGGATGTTGATGAGGGCACAAAGAAGTGTACAGTACAAGTACATGCTAGCATAATGATATAGAAATGAGGACTTGCATGTAAATGAAGCAGGAACCAGACAGGTAATTGTCCCTGCTTTGTGTGATTGAAACTATCATAAATCTATTTTGCTAAAAGCTATTTCCAGCAAATGTGAACTATGTATTTATCCCCACTACTGTATAAATTAGAGGATGTACAGATGCGGGGCACGCCTTCTGAAAAAAAGAAACAGCATAAATTGGTGTTCATTGAAAGTGGCTTTCAGCAGAAGGGTTCCTTGTTATTTTAAACTGGTGATTTTTGCCATCAATGTATCATCATGAATCCAAATGAGGTACATGGATTAACCAAATGATGATATTAAAAGTGTAGAAGTGCTGAGAAATGCATAAAATTGATACAAGGCACTGTAGTGCAGAGCTATTCCTAACACCAAGGAATTTTGGGGTATGCTGTGAACATGTTTAGAGTAGAAGTGGCTCTTCTAAATGTATCTTTAACACTTTTAGCTTCATGGACCATTCGGTGATCAGCAGAGGACATATTAGGCATATCACAGGCTTCTGCCAAATGCATCTTACACAAGTTCTTTAGCATCAGGCTGAATATGGAGGAGCATATCCGATTAACTAGAAATGCAGAGGAGGGACCCACAACTGTGCCAAAGTATGTCATTTAGAGTGTTTTTACCACTAATGAAAAAGTAGCTTCTTGCCCATAAATGTGGACCAAGACAAAGACACACAGAATAAAATAAAATAATGCAAGCCTTATGATGACCAGTCTGTGCAGCACTGAGTATGGACTGGCAGTGTTGGCCACACAGGAGTAGCGATGGACAAGGCAGATATATTAGCACTTTTGCAGGTGGTTAAGGAAGACACAGTGACAGCTGACAGTAACACTATAATGTAGGCTAGGGTCATGATTAGCCACTCACTTTGTGTGGAGGTCGTATGGAGTCAGAGAACACATTCTTCAGTGAATTACCATGTTGTGACCATTAATAATATCCACTGTCATGACCTGCAGTCTCACAGATTATTCTGTCACAAGGAAGATGTAGAATGTAAATCATGGGTGTGTACCCTGATGGGGTACCCATGATGTTAGAACACAGATCTCCATCAACTATGATCTGGACATTGGCCACATGTAGGTGTGGCACTGGTTGTGCAAACAGGTAATAGTGAAGGTGTATAATTATGGAAGCATTCATGACTAGCCCAGGAGAGGTGTATCGGGTGTTGACGCTAAGTAGCATTGCTGCTCATGAAGACCAGGTGTACCTGGCTTTGTGGCCAAAGCAGATAGTGAAGACATTTTAGCAGTTAAGTCTGTGGTGTTTTTAGGCATGGCATGTTTATTTGTTTTATTTATTTACTCTTTGTTTATCAGGTTAGTCCCACGAGGTAGCATCCTCTTTTCTGGGGAGACCCAAGGTGACATCTGTACTCAATAGGGAAAATTTGGCCAGGCCACCAGGGAATTTCCTCTACTCTGGCAATCCAAGATGAGGGAAAGTAGATAAGGTCAAGTGGATGAAGTAGAAGATATGTTGTTGACATAAAAAGACACTGAAGAGGTGACTGTAACTAAAATACAAGATGTCATCTCAGCAACTCTGATATTTATGAAAATGATTGAAATGATTGATCAAGAAGAGACAACTAAAGAAGAAAAAACTACTTGAATAGTAGATTGAGTTCCACAGGAGGAAGAAACTGAGGGATCAGAAAATGGACTAGCAGGAATCAGAGAAGAAAAATCAGAGTTTTTTTTTTTTGTCATTGGTTTCACATTTCTTAGGATTCATCTTTGCAGCAGGGTTTTGTTTACAGATGCAGTAAGGCAAACAAAACAAGAAAAAGAAATGGTCACTAAAAACAGTCAAAACTTTACAAATACTTCACTGACAATGAGAAGGTATTCCATGTTAAGACTAATGAGTACAGCTAAAGATGTTATAAACAGAAATAAAATTATGGACAAGATTGTTTACCATTAGGATTTACTGTTAAAGACATAACATTCATACATTTAAGTCTTGAAAGTTTCTGTGGAATGACATTTGAAAGTTTTGCTCTGTTAGAACATTTTATTTGTGAATCTGACAAATGAAATGCAGTGTATGCCATGTAATATTATTTGTTGCAAAATGTGTGACTACAAGTGAAAAGAAAGCTAAACATACAAATGAGGGTGATAACTGGATGACTATCAGTTAAACATGTTCTTTATTCCTGTAAATAGAAAAGTGTATAATGTTAAAAAAAATGTTTTGATAGAAATGTGTGGACTAGGGTGGTTGGATATATGGTTACAAAGCATGTTAAAGAAGGAAAAAAATTAGCATACTGCAAATACTGTGTTGATAAACAGAAAACAGGTTAGATGGAGGGGTCAGACAAAAACATTCTGTTTTTGCAGTGATATATATCATTTGGTACAAGAGTGTCTTAAAAAGATGTGGGCACATACCTCTCAACTGTCCAGATTTTCACAGCATGTCCAGATATTTGCCTCATATTGAGGTCTACTTCTCAGAAAAAGGTATTTTTCTGGCAAATCTCCAGCATCTCATTGAGGACTGAAGTCAGAAAATAATGGCAGACATTTCAGTTTCAGATTTTACACCCTTCAGAAAATTCATGTGAATATAAAACCTGTTATTCTATCAACTTTCTTAGTATGTAAGAGCAATATTTTAAAAGTGTCCCTATTTGTGAGCCTGTGCCCCCGATTATTTGTGGTTTTGTCCAGATTTCTTGCTCTACGAAGTTGGGAGTTATGTATGAGCAATGTGAAAAGATAGTATACACTACAAGAAACTGTAAGACAGTTGGCTTTGTGCAGATTTCTTGTGCCTAGAGGTTGAAAGGTATGGAAGTGTTACACATACTTGAGGTGGCAGTTAACAATGTTGTTTACATACATAACTGAAGAGCCTGATGCAGTTATATCACTTAGACTGCAGAGTTCCAAGATCACAGTTTGCAACATTGTCAAAGTGTTATGCAACCACCTTAAATATTCAGTGTCTCAAGACATATGTGCCATATTGCCTAAGTTTGCCTACTTATGTGATTGCGTATCCAGCATTATTATTTACTAAGCTAGCAGTCCAGATGGTCTAATTAAAAAAGAATCGCACATCCAACTGCCATGTCAAATTCTAGGTAAATTCAGATAGCCTCTTCTCTTAAAATGTATCCTAGTCACTTTTACTTATTCCTTGAAGGTCTAGTTATATCAACAGGTCCAGATCTCTCAAAACTGATTTTTTTTTGTAAAAATAGTATAAAAACACAGCACTAATATAAATCAATGAATAAAAACAAAAAAAATAATCACTTTCATCTCAGATTTTGAAACTTCATCAGTTATTCATTGAAGCATTTCTACTTCCCTTTATACTATCCTAAACCAATCAGAATTGCTAATCACAGTCATGTGTTAGCCAAGCCCCCAGCATAGTTTCCAAAGCTAAGTAGTTCTTTTAAAAAGTTAAAAGACTTACAAGTTAAAAAATACACAGTAACAAATCTTAAAAAATAAGGCACACATACTAACAAATCAAACCAAATGTAGCAACTCTTCAACTTTTAAAGTGCATTTTTTAATTAAATAAAATGCATGCAATCTATGAACTGAATAAATAGTATGAATCAATATTTAAAAATGCATGAAAAATATGTATGAATATGTGTATGAAAATAAACAATATAAATATGTAAAAATATATATAAAATATATATGTATGTGTTTTGGAACCATATTTTTAATACCATAGCTGCATTCTACACCAGAAAATAAAACTGATCAAATTGTCCACCCTGTTAATTTTAAACATCATAGCTATTTTTCTAATGCTTTTAACCTCAACAGGCAGCTAACGGAGGTAACCATTCAAGCCAGGCCAGTTGTTAGAATTGAACTTGAGTTGCCAGTAGAGCTCACACAGTTCAAGATGCAGTCGCCATGGACCATGTCTGTCATATATCTGTATTTGCTCAACAATAAAAAATAACCACCAAGTCACTGTAGTGATTAGAAAATCCTTCTGTCTTGTACAACTTATGCTTTGTGGCATCTCTACAAGGTCAAAATAAGTTATAATTCCAAGTTATTACTCCCTTATCAGACCCAGCATTGAATATGATGTTCTTTATGGCATGGACCTTGTTAAGAACATAAATCAAATCAGGAGACCTCAATGTTTCCTCACCAAAAAGGTCTCTTTTCTCAGTACCCTTACTTACTCTGCTAAATTAAAAACCCTGTCCCTCTATTTGGTGTCATACAGACTCCTGAGGGTTGTTCTCTTCTTAGGCTTCCATGTAATGAATGACCCAACACTCTTTTGAAATGCAAACCTATACCACCATATTAGCAACACCAGATTGCATAACATGAACCTAAAGCAATGTACTTCCCATTTCTGGAATAGGCCACCCTCTACATGTCAAGAACAGTACTTCCCCTTTCAACCTTTAAAACCTGTCTGGATGGTTGGATAGGTAGTTGCAAATGTTCTCCTGGGATACGTGGAGAAAGATTACTTAACTACAGACATTGTTAGGCTCCCATCAGTACTGAGTGATGTAACTCAGCTTCTCAGTCATCTCCTCTGATATAAACTTATGTAGCTCCTACTGTATTTCATTGTAGACGTAATAAACTGTAGTTTTTCATTACACCACAAGGTGGAGCTCTTTTCAGGAATATAAAAGGCAATTTTGAAAGTGAAAGAAGAGACTGGAATACTAGCTGAAGAAGAGAAGACTGAAACAGGGAGCTGAAGGGAAAAAGGCCTTGCATCATGACTGGATTTCCTTTTCTAGTGCTTTGGGGACAGGAATGTGAAGTAGCAGATTGTGTCTGTCTTTTGCTGAAATCCTGGATTATGGTATTTTGTGGAGTCAGAAGAGAAGTCTGAAATCAGTAGTTCCATGCCTGCATATGATTCAGCAAGAAAGGAGTTCCTTTGGGCCTAGTACAGAGTAGCCATAGATGATTACCAGAGCTCTGGCAAGTGATTATTCTACTTTTCTCATTAGATGAACCACAGTGCCTGGTCACTAGGCTATTCTGGATGGAGTGGTGAGAGGCTTTGGCTGTCATTTTATATTTTTCTAAGATTGTGGACTCCCCCCCCACAAATGCTTTGTGGATTACAAACTGGGATCCATATGAGCTACAATTTGGGCCCCATCATGCTGGCAGCAAGACTGTAAGTAGTCACTGGCCAGTGAACAGGGTATAATAGAGTGTTTCATAGTTGGTCTGTTTAGAATTGATCAGGGGGGTTGAGGGTGTTAGTACTGCTCAATGACATTGCATTTTCTCATATTTGTATTGTTGCATTATGAATCTTCATTGTTCAATGACATTGCATTTTCTCATATCTGTATTGCTGTATTATAACTCTTTTAATGCCTAATGACATTGCAGTTTTCTCCCATGTTTGTATTGCTGCATTATAAAGCTTTACTGCTCATTGATATTGCCTTCTTTGTGCATGTTTGAATGTCAAGACCTTTTGCTGTCGAGTTTTGGGGAATAGGGTGGATGTATGGTTTCACTGCATGCATATCTCACTTTGTCTTATTACTAACTGGTGCACTGTTGAAATAATTTGTTTGTGGATGTGCTATTGCCTTTTAAAATAAATGTGTTACCTAGAAAAAAATCTGTCATTCTTGCCACCTTGGTGTGTTGGGCCTAACAGGGCTGTCACCAGAGTCAAGTAGGAAGGAGCCCATATCTACTTCAGCTACACCTGCGGGTGTGCTAAATTTGGGGGCTTGTCTGGGATTGCCTGTACTGCCCTGGACTTCACCCTACTCTGCTGTACTTGTGGAAAGCAAATCCAGCAGAAACATGAACCCAGAAGTAGCAGAATTAATAACCAATCACCACTATGGACGCTACTGAGCAGACCACATTGGCCTTATTAGAATGGATAAGTCCTTTAGTGTATGAGCACATACCTTCGAGTGAACAAATTTTAGGTGAGAGTGCAGTCCATGTGGTAATCCCTGAAAAGTGTACTACCTCGACAACAGAGAAAATACCTGTGGAAGCTATCCAAGTAGGTCAGAACCTTAAACCAGAAGCTGCAGCTTCCCTGCCCGTAAATACTATAGGCCTTGGGGTTTTGAATGCTTTGGGAAGTATTGTCAAAAAATGCTTAAAGCCTACACAGCCATTCACTGGGTTTGGCTACCGCAAATTGCGTTTCCTTTCTGGAGAACAACCCACACCTCAGGGAGAGGAAGATTTTGAATCCTGGATGGATCAGGCTTCACAAGCTCTAGAGGAGTGGGATATCCCAGAATCTCAGAAGAAGCAACAGATAGCTGAAAGTCTAAAGGGATTAGCTGTGGATACCATACACAACTCAAGGATGGGTAAGCAAGATTGCATGGCCAAGGACTATTTAGGAGTACTGCAGTATGTGTTTGGAAGGACTGAGAGGGCTGCTGACCTACAGTATCAATTTGAACATACATACCAAGAAGTTAGTGAGAAACTATCTGATTACATTAAGCGATTAGATAAAATGCTCCACCAGATCATCCTAGAGAAGGGGGTGGATCCGAAAGTAGCTGACCAAGTACGGATCGGACAAATTTTACAGGGAGCTTAAGCTATGGACCCCATTGTGTGTAAAATGAGGATGAGAAATAGGGAAGAGATTCTAACTTATTCTCAGTTGGTTAAAGAGGTGAGGGAAGAGGAAGCCCTGTTGAAAGCCAGATCTCAGTGTTCAACAGCATCCAAAACAGTGAGTGAACACCAGCATGAGCCTATAGCTGTGCTCACTACTCAAACAAGAGTCGTGGCCCAGTGGGTCCGCAATGTAGAGGTGTCACAGTTGCAGATGCAGGTGTCTTCCCTGACCGATGCCATAGCTCAAATCACCAAGACAGTTGCAGAACTGGAGAAAGCCATGGTAACTTTAGCTGAAGGGAGAACTACATCAGCTAGAACCTCCATGAAAGGACGCAGGGAAGAATCGAATCAGCCTATTTTCAGAGTTCCTACTGGATTTTGTTTTCGCTGTGGGGATGCAGGGCATATAAAGTGACAGTGTCCTAATGCAGAGAACTTGAAGAAAGTGAATGAACTATTATTGGCTAGTGCAATGCAGGAAACTTCAAAGGGCCTAAGTGAAGGAGCCAGCTGAGTGCCCAGTTACAAAGAGCTCCATAAAATCTAACATCAAGAGACAGCATCCTGGAGCTCCTTTCCACACAAACCCTTGTAATAGGGGAGAGAAATTACCTACTATGCACACTTCTAGCTCATCTGAGGTGAACAACCAAATTGAAAAGCCATCTCAGCCAAAATCTCAGCATCTGAGATCACAAAGCATTACTAAGCAAGAGTCTTACCCGTTAAAATGGCGAGGTCAACCGGTGGTACCTCAACCACATGCTGACTGCTGTACAGCTGAACAGCACTGGAAACAGAAACTACCCGATGGCCTACTGGGACCGTCCCCTGCCGTGTCAGTAAAAATAGAAGGAGTGTATAGCAAAACACTGTTGGATACTGGTGCACAAATTACCATTCTGTAGAGACTTCTACCAAAAATACTTAAAGCATTTGCCACTTGAAAAGTTAGAAGATTTGGAGATCTGGGGGCTAAGTGACATGAAGTTCCCTTATGATGGTTATGTCTCACTCAAGTTAGAATTTTCCCCCTCAGTTGTTGGGTCAACAGAAGTTTTTGAAACACTCACTGTTGCGTGCCCCAGACCAAAAGGAAAGGATTCAGCATCTATTTTAGTGGGGACAAATACTGACCTTGTCAGAAGAATGCTAATGCTTCAGTTGACCCAGGAACACCCAGCATTACATCCTCTTCTGAGATCAGTTTTCTGTGCCCTTCAAAGGCAGAAGGACAGTAAGAAAGATGAAATTGGTCATGTGTGGACCCTATCTGGAAGAGAACATATAATTCATCCTGGTCAGGTCACCTGCTTGAGAGCCAAAGATTGTGGACTCCCTCCCCCAAATGCTTTGTGGATTACAAATAACTGGGATCCATATAAGTTACAATTTGGGCCCCATCATGCCGGCAGCAAGACTATAAGTAGTCTCTGGCCAGTGAACAGGGTATAATAGTGTGTTTCATAGTTGGTCTGTTTAGAATTGATCAGGGGGGTTGAGGGTGTTAATACTGTTCAATGACATTGCATTTTCTCATATTTGTATTGTTGCATTATAAATCCTCATTGTTCAATGACATTGCATTTTGCTTGTGTTAGTACTGTTGCCATCAAGAATTTTGCTGCTCAATGACATTGCATTTTCCCATAGCTATATTGCTGTATTATAACTCGCCTAATGACATTGCATTTTTCCCGTGTTTGTATTGCTGGATTATAAAGCTTTACTGCTCATTGATATTGCCTTCTTTGCGCATGTTTAAATGTCAAGACCTTTTCCTGTTGAGTTCTGGGAAAGAGGGTGGATGTATGGTTTCATTGCATGCATATCTCACCTTGCCTTATCGCCAAATGGTGCACTGTTGAAATAATTTGTTTGTGGATGTGCTATTGCCTTTTAAATTAGATGTGTCACCTAGAAAAAAATCTGTCATTCTTGCCACCTTGGTGTGTTGGGCCTAATAGGGGTGTCCCCAGAGTCAGTTAGGAAGGAACCCATATCTACTTCAGCTACACCTGCGGGTGCACTACACTTAGTAATGAATTACACATAAAAGAGTCTTCAAGGATCATGCAGAAAATATCTGTACTTGATAAATGCTCTACAGAATTAATGGGCATGACAATAATTTAAAAAAAAAATAAGTTGTAATGAAATAAAGACTATCCTCCGTGATTCAAAGTAGTTGTTCAAACAAGAATAGAATGAGAATCCCTACGCATTTAAGCCACATTATACTATTTTTTTTTTTTTTTTTTTTTATTGCCAGGTGTTACAGGCCAAACTGGAGAGAAAGGATATCAAGGTGTACAAGGAAGCACTGGAGTTGCAGGAGCAGATGGCATGCCAGGAAAGGATGGAATGCCAGGTAAAGCCAAAGGACACCAACAAGACTGACAAATCCTTAATATTTTAAGCTGCTATTTAGACTTTTTTGTAGTTACAAAATATATTTCAATAGTAGAAAAAGAAGAATACCATGCCATTTCTCTCATGTCCTGCAGGGCCTAAAGGAGATCTAGGTTCACGGGGTGAACCAGGTGCAACAGGAGAACAAGGACCTAAGGGAAGCACTGGTGAAATGGGCTATCCAGGTAACTCTCTTTTGTGCTGTTTACTGTGTTCTTTGTGTACTTTGTGCTGCCATCTTCATGTTGCTAGCTACAGTGCTGCTACTGAGTTTCAAAGTTTTCATGGGCTTTGCATAGAATGTGAGTTAATAAAAATAAAGCCTTGCCACATGCTGAGTACTAGGTAAGTTATATCTGAAAATATGACTATATTCATACAGCTGTAAGAAGTAATGGATTACAAGTAATAAATTACAATAGATTAATTTTTAATGTAACAGGCAGCAACTACAGTTTATGTGCTACTGACTTCATTTTTCTGCAGTTAATGAGTTACTTGCAACTGAGTTATATATTACTAAGTAGGTTGGGAGGGTGGCCTAATTGTTAAGGTGTTTGCCTTACAAACACAAGGTGCAGGGTTTGAGTCTCACAAGGGATAAATGGCTAGGTTTAAAATGGCTCACAAGGGCATTTAGCTTAGTACTAATCTATGAACATCTATGAACTTAAGGTCAAGATTTAGGAGCTGATAGCTGCCACCCTCATGATACACTGATGTACAAATGCAGCAGTCATAGAGAAAACATCTTTTTTCCACCCATCTCATTGTAAGTAGTGTAGATGCCAAACTTTTCTTTGACATACCAGTGAATTACTCCCAGACTCCTATATGAGCAATCATTAGTGTGCAAATGGCAGCTTTTTTCCCCAAAAACAAGGTTACAGTGTCCCAAGGATTTCTCCTTTCCCTGAGATGTTGGACATTGGAGTAAACATATAGAAGTACCAGTGATGTACAACCTCTCCCCCATACATCAGGGGATCTAGAGAGGTTTGTCCCTTGTATAAATGTTTAAAGCTGTTAAGAATTCTTTAAACCAGGAAAAGTAGTAGCATTTGATTTAGTAAAACATTCATATTCTAAAGGAAAGTTGTTAACGTCATCATCTGTAAGATTCACATTTGCCATTTGAATAACCATAAACTTAAAAGCATGGTGTGTATCTGTATTTAACACGTTTTGCTAAAGCATTATTCTCATTCTTTTTATTAACTCATTCCCTCAAGTACAGCTCTTTTGAGTGTGTACCTTTAATTCCCAGTGGGTGTGGCTTGAGCCTTTAAAAAAATGAAGTTATCACCTTACAGTTCTAACAAGTACTCTTTGACAGAGGTCAAGTATCAATACAATTGTTTGCCATCATGTACACTTCAAGATAAAATAGTTTGATACCTTGTTATGTAGCATGGTTTTATAAATATGAACAAGCAATATTTGATGCCTAGAGAAACAGTGTGATTAACAGCAAAAACACCTGGAGACGCACTCGGCTGTATCATAAATATTACCAAGTCCAATTGTTCAAGTCAAAACTGTTGCACGGAGATGCAGAAATCTGGATACACAAAGTCCGTTAATATTCAACGTGGCTGCCTGCTAGGCACAACAGCATAAGCTGTTTGAGTTCAAAAATATCAGCTACAAAAGTCACTACTTGCTATTCAGCACTGTTAGGAACTTCCAACAACACCAGTCAACTCCACCGAACAATAACTTGTGAATCACACAAAATCAATAATCCAAGCGTTCAGCGAGGTGAAAGTAAAAGAATTGGTTTATTAAAACATCCGGCAAGCGCTATTGACAAGGTCTTCTTCAAGCCGTTATACAAATTTTTTTAAAAAACATTCACAAACATTTATAAAGGATGTGACATAGACATAATGATGTCACATCCTGTTCAAACTACAATATATTAAAAATACAAAACATTTTCTTAAAACTTTTGAGCACTACAAAAATAAATCACCTAACATTCTTGCTGGGCATGGCAAATTACAGATGCTATTTGCACATACATCAACTAGTGCAGCTCTAAAACTGTTAGCATCAAAGTACATTAAAATACGTTAAAATGCAAGACATTGTCTGCACCATTCCGGCGCTGTAAAATTGAGGTACCTAATATTATAGTAGGTATGACAAAATGCAAAACGCTTTTTTTACATGCATCAACTAATACAGCTCTTTACCTATTATCAAACAAAATATACATAAGATCTACATTTGTAATTTAAATCTTGCTCTCAGTAGCTGCATTAAAAAGTCCTGGTTCACTTGTTGTCAAAAATGCAAAGCACTAAATCCAACGTTGTATACACAACTAAAAGCATGAAACAGATGTCCTTATTCACCTTCCAGCATCCAGAAACTATTGCAAATACATGACTGTTATTATTGGATTATTGATTTTGTGTGATTCACAAGTTATTGTTCGGTGGAGTTGACTGTTGTTGTTGGAAGTTCCTAACAGTGATGAATAGCAAGTAGTGACTTTTGTAGCTGATATTTTTGAACTCAAACAGCTTATGCTGTTGTGCCTAGCAGGCAGCCACGTTGAATATTAACGGACTTTGTGTATCCAGATTTCTGCATCTCCGTGCAACAGTTTTGACTTGAACAATTGGACTTGGTATTATTTTGTGTGTGCACGGAGCTTGTTGTGAGTGTTTACTTGTCTCTGCATTGTATCATAAATATGTTCACTAGTCCTTACTTGAAATTATTTGTCTTTCCTTTTTTGGACTTGAGTTGGTGGCTTGTCATAAAGCCAGATATTGGAGCTTTGGTACAGTTATTCCTATTTGAAGCTTTTATTAAAATCTCCCCAGGTATTGCCTTTCTTCCATCTCAAAATGTATTCCGCTTACAACAACAACAACCCAATCAATGTGGTTACATTCCATGTATCTCCAGTGTTTTTTGTAAGAAGAGACATAGTTACAGGGCATGCTATGGGAGACTTGGTTAATTTAAACTTGTTCTGTTGTGTGGAGTATGGAGCTGCGCAGTGTGTCATTATGAAAATGACCATATGGTCTGACCATAGTCAAAGCATTAAATTGACAGGTCTCACTTTTAGTAAGTTTCTAGGCAAAGTGCTTTATTTTGAATCTTGTTAGAAGCAGACTGCGTGATGACCCCAAAACCGACATAAAGAATTTAAAAAGACATGGTGAATGAAAAGTAAATGCTTCAAAAGAGAATTGTGATTTTAACCAGTGGTAGTTATATTTTAAATTTAGCCTGTTTTTCATAAATTTGTAATGCCAAGCCACTATGCCAGACACCAGGCAACTTGCCTCAGACAATACTACCAAGATTCTTTTAATTCAAGAATTAGTAGAAAAGCCATAAACAACAGTTTACTAATTTTAATGCAATGTTAGCTAAGAAACAATTGAGTGACAAGACCTACAGTTTGGTAAAACACCTGCCATGCGAGAACAGGCAGACCAACAAGGTTACCACCATATGTATATTGATGCAAGAGCAAACATTTATGTCTATAAGTCAGCATCTTTTCATAGTAATGTGTGCTTGTAGTGTTCCAATCTGCATAATTAAGTGCTGTAATTGCATGCATACAAATATGGTGGAACAATTTAAAGAACATATTTTAAAGACATAATGGTACCAGAGAGCAGCAAAATAGGACATGTGTTCTAATATGGACAAGATGTTTGCATGTCCATAGGTACAAAAACTAAAATTCATCTGTATAAATAGGAATCCTAAACACGTCTGTTGTTCAGTATTGATCCCCTTCTACTTTAAGATAAGCTAATGATCTGATATGGGATAATTTTTACCAACACATTATCATTCTAGGAATTTCATCCACCTTCTGAGGGAGCTCTTACCATAGCTTTAGCAAAACATTTCCTTTTTCTAGGAGGGGCTCATCCTTGGCATCTGGTGGGGACTGTGTCAGAAAATATATAGGGAGCTTCTCTTATATTTGTCTTCATTTCATTCATACATGATGCAGTCTGTGATCTGTCACAGTAAATATCAATTTATGAAACAATCGCTTGCTATTACCACAGTCAGGTATGTATCATAACAAAGCAAGCTGCTAGGACTCCAAGCTCACCACTGCAAGCACATGAGAAATGTGCTTGGTGCCTGACCCTAGCACCAGAGCATGTGATTTCTGTCAGGACATTAATCAAAACACTCATATCTGGCAGAAGAAGACTTCTAGGAGGCCTTCGTTGTGAAGACGCATACAACTCTAAAAAGAATCCTTATTCTTCACTATTTTTCTCTAGGGGTCATTATTGCAGTTTTTATTTCTCCAAAAAAGTAATCAAATTGACACGAGTTGTGTGTTTTGCAGAAGCGTTCCCCTCTTCTGGCCAAGAAGAGAACTCCTGTTCACTTTCATTCACTTTACTAGTGAAAAATATGGCAATAAGAGCAATATCAGTTTTTCCAGGCTACTGCTTCCGTTTCCTTCTCCAAGGAGACTTGAGATCTCTTAGTCACAGACATCATCTAAGTGAATGAGGAGATGCTTTAAAATGGTTTAAATCTCTACCTTCCCCCTTGCACTGAAGTGATCTAGATCCTAAGAATCCACTTCTGGTGTAGCAGTTTCTTTTTTATCCAACCTGCACCTCAGATTACCTGACGTGCTGAGCCAACTAGAATTTCTAAAACTTGATAGTCAAAGAAGTAATGTGAGTGATTAGATTAAATCAACCCTCCATTCAGGTGCAATAACATGCATATTTATTTAAAAAAAAACTTACTTATTTACTCTCTAATGTCCTTGTTTTAAAACCTTAATAAGTTCTAACTGCATTAATAACAATGAAAAAGGAAATTATCAATAACACTTTCCATTAATGTGTGCATGTATTAGATTATGTATTTTATGTACAATTTTCCATCATAATTCTATTCTATACTCTGTTGCACCATACTCATGTGCTTTTCATTTCCTACCAGCCGACTTCTTTTAGTAATCTGCTTCAGCATTATTTTGTATATACTATTCCTGAATGTACCCCATACATATTATGAGTCTTCCTTTTTTTTACTGTTTGTGTAACCTTTTATTACCACTTTCATTCGATTGCTTTTTTGACTGCTAGTAACATTAAGCTTAAAGCCTTACTATGTCTCAACAATTCCAAACCTAGACTCCAACTCAACATCAACATTCACTTAGTTGATTTAATATATTTCCCCAACAATTGTGTCAGGATAGTCTCTAAGAAGTCCTTCAACTCAGCTAACTCCACACATTCCCAAAAAAAATGTATTCCCAATTTCCTCTCTCATTCCCTTCACATTTCCGACATCTGGTCTGTACTTAAGGAAAAGTTCTCTGAAGTCTACTTAGAGTGTAAAAGTACCCATGGAAACATTTCCATGCAAATATCCTAAATCTTCTGGACTTTGTAGCATGCCTAGAGACCTTACAATTTTCATGTCATTGCTGTTAAGTAATTTATCCTTCAAATCTTTTCTTCCAAATTTTTCTAATCTCTTTTGACTGGTTCATTCAGTTATCACACATTATTTTATATGCCTTACAAATTATTCCTTTTAAATAGCACTGCCTGTCCTTTGTTCTACTATAAACCCTACAAGAACTGATCTTTCACTCAGTACTCCTCTTTCTCTCTCTCTCTCTCTCTCTCTCTCTCTCTCTCTCTCTCATTTTTCCCTGTTTCTCTTCATCCCTCTTTGTCTATCTTCTGCCAGTGCTCCATGATATGAAAGGCAATCTCTGTCCTGCATTTCAGACAACTGCTTGGTTTCTTCCAAACCTATCACTTTTTCCTGTCAGTTGATTTACTCGAGTGGCGTTCTTCCTTTGTTGGTTCCCTGCAGTTTCTGTCTGCCATCTCGTTATTGTTTTCTGTACACTTAATTTTATGTGTTCCAAGCAGCAAAACCCCCCTTCTCTCTGCACACTAAATTCTAGCCACCACCTATAAGTAAAATACCTTGCTAAAAATGTATTATTTCAACCAAAATTCTTCTAAGCTCAATAACTGCAGTCTTAGGAGTAATATAGCTAAATGCCAAGGTAAACCTCTTTCACTGCAAGTATCCCCTCACTGCCACAAGTCTTCCATCACTGTCTTTTTATTCCTGTTGTATCACAAATGGAGCATCTCTTCCTAAAAGACTAATGGCGCCCTCTTGTTTGTCATTGATATTCTGCCAAATGTACACAAAGAAATTCCTCAAACTCACATGCTTAGTTCTTTCCAAATGTCTCCTGCACCAGGACAATGTACACCATATATTTTCTAATATAATTTGGTACTTTTTTCTGTGCCTGTAAGTCCATGTATATCCCATGACAAAAATGACACTGCAGCCATTCTGTCATTTTAATGTTGCATGTATACATATGTGTGTATTTGTGTTTATATATATATATATATATATATATATATATATATATATATATATGTATGTATATGTATATATATATATATATATATATATATATATATATATGCTGGAAAATGCGGAAGTCAACATCACTCCATGCATGTGTCAAGAAACAGACTCCAACTTTTAAAAAACAAAGTAAAAGTTTTTGCATGGAGAGTCCGTGTGCACCCCCTGTTAATTATATATAATAACTCCAAGATTACACAATCTCCTACCTAGCTAGTCAACCAAGTGCAGCTTACTAGACAGCTGTGAATATTACACACTATATATTTCTTTTTGTACTGACAGCTTACATATACTTTGTAAAACTTGACTAACAAGACATTTATGTAATTGTAGTTTCACACTTTTGTATGACTTCACTGCACATTTTTCCCAACAGTTCATTCCAGTATAACCCTTGATACTTTGACACACATTAAACAGAAACTTATACATATTTACAAGTTCAAAATGTTCCTCCACCCTAAATAATAACAAGAGCTTACAAATGCCTGCACTGGCATTATCTACCCTAAAACTAAGTACACCCATGCCAAAGTAGATGTTATTTCCAATGCTTACACATATAACTATTACTGCTTCTTTCCATGTTATCTGCATTGCCTTTCTAAGTATAAAAATGATCTGCATATATTCACTAACCATTAACTTAAAAACTAGCTCTTTGAGAAAACTGAGTAAACTTGGAAAAGGAGAACAGATCTGTGACTTCATGCTTAGTACAGTCTAAAGTTAATACTGCTGGTGTTATTTGATTTTAATACTCTTTCTTTCCCCTGCTTTTTTAAATTTCCCATCCTTTCTTTTCCTTACATTTTTTTCAAAACTACATGTCATTGCCCTTTGAAATAATAACACGTTATTGGATCCACTGAAGAGTGTCTAACCATCTCTTAACCTTATCACAAGTGTAACAATTCATCTCTGACAATTTCTATTACAGCAGCTCTGCATTTACAGTCTGTTTCTCCTAAGCCAAGGCACTTGCTTAAGGAGAAAAACAGCTGTTGTATAATAATACTACAAAACTACCATTTATCTTGCATTTCTCACTTATTTTCATCTTAACATATTTAATTTGAGGAATGAAGAAAAAGACTGCCATTAACTTAATCTTTATTCTTTTATTTTGTCTTTATATCAAAAATAAATTGTTAAATTTTATATTTATTAAGAAATTCCATGCACACTAATAACCCACTCCCCAGCAGCTACAGCTCTCCACTTTGTTTAAATATACCCTTCTAAATCCCAGCATTTCATCTCATGCTATAGTGTAAATAATAATTTACCTCACTTTTTAAAAAAAAATATCTTTGGATTACTGTTGTTTTACTCATACTAACCAAGCAAACTTACAACCTCCTCTCCCCCCAAAACAGCCCACAGTTAAAATAACTTGATACAGTACACTAGCCAGTACTGTGTTCTATTTTACAATAATATTAAACTGCTTAACATCTAAAGTATTTAGAAAAGTATATATATATTTGCTTATAGTTAGTTCTTTCTTTCTAACATTTAGTTCATTGATGGGTAACAATTACAAAAGGTGAGATTCATGTGTTTCAGTTTTCTCCATCATTTTGAAAAAAAAACAGCACATACTGGGATTGATGCTCCACATTCCCCCAACTTTTTATTTCAGTTTGTCTTTTTCATACTCCTCATATTGTCACTGTACTACATTTCCAGCTTCTACTGACTGGGACAAAATGAACGTTTTTTTGTTTCCTTCTAGTTTGAACCACTCATAGTGGGACTAATACTTTCTGTTTCTCACATCATCGCTAAATGTATTAGTCTTCTTCATGTTCCTCACCTTCTCATAAACCTGTCGTCTAGTTCAAATCCAAGTTTCTACTGATTCTTCTGGTCACTTCTTAGGCTTCACTCTGCCTGCAAAGCATTTTTTATTTGGAATAAAAGAAACATATTTATACTCACAGTCTCTCTTGGATACCAAATTAGGCTGTCCTCCATCTTGAGTTGATTGAGGGTATGTATCTCCTCCAAATCTTTATCTGACTCCATATATGCTTTCAAAACACACAAAAAATATTCTGAAAACCACTAGACATAATAGCTTGAATCTCCCACCAGCCTCTCCGCAACTTTTAATGACTGGAAGAAACCTTCTCCTCTTACATTTAGTATAGACTAAATAACCATTTTTGACAACCACGATAGCACCACAAATTTTCAAAACTTTCCCTTTTTTACCACATTCCTGGCTGAAACATGTCCTTCTGCTGCTATGATTGCATTTTAATAGGTATTGGTATCTGCTGATTTCTAGAGGCTCATTTTATAACATATGATTTGCCCTCTCAGGTAGCAAATACTCCTGTGGAGCACCACTCCAGTTACTTATTATTTATTTATTTAGTTTACTTCCAGTTTGATTACCGGGGAAGTCCTCTGGGCCCAGAGAGCCCATTTTCAGTGGAGGCCTGGGGAGAAAAGCTCCATGAAACAAATTACAGTAAAGATAGCAGTAAATAAAAATAAAAGTACAAGTACAAATACATATCAAATAATACAAAGCATGCGTAATATTGCCCATAGTGGAAAAATATTGTGCAAAATCATTTTAACAAATTCACACAGTTAAAATCAAAAGTCAAAAACTATTTACAATGTTTACAGAGTGTGAGAGATTGTATGGGAATTAGCTATAGAAGGTTATAGCCAGCTATAAGGTGCTTAGGAACTCAAGAGTATACCCTCCCAGGGGCTTTTGTTAAAGAGTTCTAGGTAGGGAGAATGCAGTTACATTTCCATTTGAAGGAGAGGTAGGTGTAAAGCTGGGTTTTGAAGTTGTTTGTGTTTGACATTGTCCTCAGTGTGGAAGGGAGAGAGTTCCATTTCTTACCTAAGGAGAAGGAGAGGAGAAGTTGTCCAGCAGGATGTTTAGGTTTGTGGACAGTAATTAAGTTTTGGTGTTCAGATCTGAGAGTTCTATTTGGGGTATATGGAGGAAGGATGTTAGTTAAAGCAGGGCATTTGGTTGGATTAAATAGTCTATGTGCTATAGTGAGCTGGAGGAAGTCCAGGTAATTTGTGAATTCTAAACATTTGAGGGATTGGAGGGTAACACAGTGATGAGTGGAATGTTTGGCTTTGGCGGCAAATTTAGAAATTTTGTTATTACAGCTTTCAAGTCTGGAAGTGATGGAAGAGGCCAGGTTAGTTAGTAGCGGGGCACCATACAGAAGGGAGGGAAGGAGGTAAGAGGAGCCCAGAGTATGCCTAGCAGAATTATAGGAAGTGGTTGTTCCTGTATACCATGCCTAGTTTTTGGTGGGTTTTCTTTATATTTTGCTGAATACGGATGTCGAACTTGAGGTGTTTGTCTATAGTTACACCAGTAGTTTGGCAAAGGGAACAACTTCGATCGCAGAGTTGCTTTGGCTAAGGACTTGGAAGGAATTTTTATTAAAAGAGAAAGATTTTGAGGGTGTGAATAGTATTTTAGATTTGTTAGCATTGAGAGAAAGGTGATTTTGGTGCATCCAGATCTCAGTAGTTGAGAAGGCAGTCTGAGTTTTAGATAGGAGTTCAGGGTGGTTAGAGGCAGAGCGGACAAGTGTAGAGTCATCTGCATATTGGATGACTTTGGCATTAGGAATAGCAGAGTGAAAGTTATTGATAAAGATATTAAACAGCATTGGTCCAAAGATGGACCCCTGTAGTACTCCGGTAGGGATGGGTAAGAAAGGTGAGGTGCCTTTTTTCCATTTCACAGCCTGAGATCTATCTGACAGACAGCATGAGAACCAGGAAAGAGTGTTTTAGGAGAGATTTACGTTTGAGAGGTGACTTAAAAGGTGCTTATAGGAAACAGTATCAAATGCTTTAGAGAAATCTAGGAGCACCGTGAATACTAAGTTCCCAGAATCTCGGGCTTGACTGACAGTTTCTAAGAAGGAGAGTAGAGCTGTTATGGTGCTATGTCCTTGTCAGAAGCCATGTTGGGTAGGGGTAAGAAGTTGTTTTTTAGTCAGAAAAGGCATAAGTTGGAGGTGGATGCATTTTTCTAGGATTCTGGAGATTGGAGAGAGAAGAGCTATAGGGCAGAAGTTTGAAATGTTAGTGTTTTTGCCTCCCTTGTGGAGAGGAAGAATAAAGGTGGAACTTAATTGTAATTATTTAATTGTACATTTATAAAATGAATGCTGTCCACTTCCATCAAACTCTCTGTTAATGCAGAAAATGTTATTTTTTCTTCATGGTCTTTCTTCTATGCATACTATTTTTGAAAAAAATATTTTTATTTAATGTCATTGATATATTCTCTGACATTTTCTCCTTCATTTTGTTTTTTGACTTCTTCCAACCATTTTTTTTTCATTTGCTGTCACATAGTTTTGTAAAGCCCCAGTTATTTTAAACATTTCTGAGTATGTTCGTTTTATGTTTTGACTAGTTTACTAGAAGCCATCTCCTGCTTTGATGTTGGAAATAAGTCTGCTTCTGCTGGTCAGCCACAAGGTACTTCCATTCCACAATTTTTTGTTTATTCTGGAAAACATGTTCTTAATTTTCCAGACGTTTTCTTTCCTGACATCCAGGCAGAGTACCTGCAAGCTAGTAATGTAATTTCCCCCAAATTTTTAATTTTTACTGTCTTTTTAACAAACTTTCAGCTTCACACTTTGAGATTAATTAATGTGCTTCTGAGTCAGCTGACATCTTGAAAATTACCAAAAGTTCACTCTTAAAGAATTTGAGTTGTTTCTGTTGTTTCCTATAATATCAAGGTATTTCAGATACAGAATAATTGTTGTATGCAACACTTGATAGAAACACAAAATATTTTTTTCCTGAATTTTCTGGGTATTTTGCATTGTTCATGTTATTTGCAGAAAGCAACTGCCCAAATGCAGGCAATCATGGTTATATTAACAACAATGCAAAGAAATGGGTCAAATATAAGAAAGGATTAGTGGCAGCTGATGACTTCAATGTAATGGGGGGATGTCAAAGCAACTGGATGAGTGAGTCTAAATGGAAAGGACTCTGGCTATATTATTACAGCAGAAGGGCCATTTACCTGTAAACAAACAATAGATGTGTTTGGCCACTTTCATCCTCATAATACCTCAATATCTTCTCATCCTAGTTGCTTTACTGACTATACACACATCATGTTTCTGACTACAGTAAACAGAGTTAGCCTTAAGTACAATTGAGCCCTAGCAAAGGACTCCACTGGGTCTTCCTGTTGCACATTAGTCTTCTTTGCTCCCCTTGTGCCCCTCTTCTTTTCAACCATCCTGGTCCCACACCACTATGATTACTTAGTGGCAGCTGGTGACTTCAAATCAAAGGGGAGCTGCAGTAGACAGCTGAATGGGTGGGGTCATTGGGAAGGGGTGTGGCCAACTAGAACGGGGAGGAGCTATGCTCAAAACCACAAAACCTGTAACTTTAATTAAATATGCTGCCCTGGGTGCCAAACCATCATTATGAGAGTCCAATCAAGACAAAATGAAATGTAGAAGAAAAAATATATTTCAATGCATTGGCTGCATGACAGCTTACTTAATATCTAGATGGAAACAAAAAGGTTGTGAGGCATGAAAAAAATAAATTACTTTTTAAATACATTACTGGAATGCTAGTCAAAATCAATTATAAGAAAAACAAGCAGCACTCAACTCAAACGACTTCTCCTTGCACTGCAGTTTTAATTATAATTTATATTCAGCTGTATTAAAGTACCAAGTAACATGCTGAAAGTAGCAATCTCTGTGATACCCCCACTTGTAAAAGTGTTTCTTATCCAAAAAAGACCTGCTGCCTGACAACAACTATCTACTTGTTTCATGGGGAAAACATGATCAAAGTAAAAAATGAAAAGCAAACAAGAAACAATCTCAAGATACATTGCTTAAAGGATTACTGCACATGTTATGGACCACACATGATAGATTGGCATCCTGTTTATTTTAAGGTAAAGCCAATAAAGATGACTGCAAATCTCCAACAAATGTAATGAGCTTCTTAAAATAATGTAATCCTGTCCTTTATTACAAATACTGTCATATGCATTTCAATACCTAAGGCTTATAGGTTATCTAGTTATGTAAGTATTCTTTGCATAGCAACAACAGAAAGGCTTTCATTGTTGGCAGTTCTTTAACAGTATGCTTATTAAAGCTTACTTGCATCTTACAATCTCAGACAAGCTTACCTGATGGTCATTAAAGCATTGCTACTTAAACACAGAGTAACAAGCACTTTCTGAATAATAATAAGCATAAATCAGCAGTATAAAAATATGACAGAAACCAGAACATTCTGCAAAATCAAAGACAGATGAAAAGTCACTGTAGTACTTGTGTCTACCTTGGATGGGGGGATACTCTGCACATTTACAATGCATAACTGCTCCTTGCCTTGCTTGGACACATCCAGAGTCACTACATGGGGGTATGGGGTGCAATAAGTATGTCACAATTTGAAATGTCTCTGGCTAACTGTGATGACCCTGCCACATTTGTCATACCTCTCAACCTCAGAGCAAGAAATCTGGACAAAGCCATACATAGAAGTGGGACAAAGTCCCAAAAATAAGGACAAGTTTTAATTATTGCTCTTATAAACTTAGAAAGATAATAGAATAGTAGGTCTTGCATTAGTATGAATTTTCTGAAGGGTGTGAAATCTGAAACTCAAATGTCTGTCATTATTTTCTAACTTCAGTATTTAATAATTTGCCACTAATTTGCCAAAAAAACACAATTTTATGAAAATTGGACCAAAAATGTGATGCAGAAATATAAAATAGCCTCACAATACAGCTGGGAACCTGTCAAAGAAGGGACACTGTTTTAATATTAGTACTGCTAACTCGAGCAGCTGATAAAATAAAAGAATCTACAGGTATTTCTTAAATAAAAGTAATCTATAACTCTAATTATTACAGTTATTTATTAATTGTAAACCCTCCACGTTTTCTTCCAAAACTGCCATTTTGCGGAGGGATTATTAGGGGAAGAGCAACATTTTGAGCCAAAATTGGGGACAGTTGAGAGGTTTGGATATGCCTAATTCTATAAAGCAATTTATTTGCATGTACCTCTCAACCTGTTAATGCAGGAAATCTGGGCAAGGCCAAATATATCGGGGGAACATATAAACAGTACTAAAAATTGCTCTTGTATAAACTGAGACAGTTGATGGAATAGCAGGTCTTGCTTTAGCATGCATTTTTCTGAAGGTTATGAAGTCTGAAACTCAGTGTCTGTCATTATTTAGTGACTTAATTCCTAAATGATTTGCCAGAAAACCACAAATTTTATGAGGAATAAACCAAAAATAAGAAGCAAAAATGTATTAATTCTGTGAAAATCTGGGCAGTTGGGAGGTATAGTTCAGCTGGGGCTGTCTTTGAGTTTGCCACCCTTCCCCCTCACAAAATCATTGTCAAAAGGAGCCTCCCCCTGCAGCCATTCCAATGAAACATTACTTGGCTATTTCACCCCATTTACCATAAACACTAATGTGCATACTGCATTACTTCTACGATGATTTGGACTTCATTTGAAAGTTTTATTTTGCATTTTACAGCACAAACACTAAGACATCTGCTAAACAAAGCAATGTAGTCTCACAGTGAAAGCAGACTTAGCATTAAAACTTCTCTGCCCTTGAAACTCACATTCATTGAAACAGCATTGAAACCCACATTTAAAGAAAATACAATTGGCTAGTGGCAAATAAAGATTAACGTTGGGCTATTTTCAAATGATAGGCCCCTGCACACAAAACATACATGTGTTCTGTGATGCACCTTCCTGATTGCATTAAATTATATTCCTTGTATAATACAGTACAGTTGTTAGAGGGTGCTTTAAAGTTATTGTTTTGAAAATTTTTCCAGTAAACTATGAAACGAAATGCATGCACCAATAATGACAAAACTGCCAAACTGAGAACATTTCCATCATAAAAGTCTACTCAAACGTCTACAATCCACCAGTATCAGTAAATATGCACAATCTCTGCAGAAGTAAAAGTCATCTAAATAATTCCACATTAAAAAGATCTGTAACTAATGAAGAGGTTGCTGCTAGCAAACAACTTTATATTTCATTGTTTCATCTACAAATAAAGTGCCTGTTGCCCTTAAGGAATAAATTGCTTATATTACATTAAAAAATGATAAGCTAGTAATATTGCAATAGGGAATGGATGGCAAATAATGGACGGGTTCATAGTTACTAGGTATCTTCACTAAAGAGGACATTCTCAAGACGGCAGCATCCACCCCATTTACAACACAGTACAATATCAGCAATGCATGTAGATACTGTGGGAGTGGAACCCACAGCCTTCTGCATCAAAAGCAAGTACACTACCTGTTGTGCTATTAACAATGCAAGCAGTATCAGCATAAGCAGCACTAAACTTCTCTTCCCCTGCAGCTCTCAGCTCCTTGTAAAATCTACTCAACACTCTCAACTTTGCAGCACAAGAAATCTGGAAAAAGCCAAAATGTATTGGAGAGGAACAAAAGGCCAAAAACCAGGGACACGTTAAACATTGCCTGCATAATCTTGGAAAGTTGCTAGAATAAAATGCTGTGTTACCACCATGCATTTTACCGCCAAGTCTTGAACCCAAAACCCTGTGCAAAACAGTCAGAGCAACATACCACTATGCCAAATCACCTGTTTTGTGAAAGAGAGGAAGACTGAAACTTAATTGGCTACCATTTAGTGAATTCAGTTCTCACCATAGTTGTCAACCTCTTAGCAAAAAACACCTGGACAAAGCCAGTAATGGGGAAATACAGCCCTCAAACATATTCATTGAATTCAGTTCTCACCATAGCTCTCAACCTTAGCACAAAAAACTGGACAAAGCCAATAATGGAGGAATACAGTTCTAAAAATAGGGACAAATTTCAACTATTTATCTTATAAACTTAGAAAAAAATGCTAGAATAAAAGTTTTTTTTTTACTATGTACTTTCTGAAGAATATGAAGTCTGAAGTTCAAATGCCTGTCAATTTTATTTATTTAACATTTGTTAACCAGGAAAGTCTGACTTGGAACAAAAAAACAATTTTCAGCAGAGGTCCAGGGAGAAATACTGCAGACACATGTCTTTGTAATATCGGAGGACACCATAGCATACCCACACAAACACAGGGAGGACATGCAGACTCCACACAGAAGGCACCCCAGCCAAGAATCAAACCAGAGAACCTCTAGCTGTGAGGCAACAATGCTACCACTGTACCTCCAACTATTTAAGGAATTAAAAACTCAGAAACCACAGATTTTATGAGAAACATAACAGAACAAAATATGAGGCAAAAATCTGAAAATGTTTCACAAATGGTGGTGGATAGGGAATTCAGGCTCTTGTTACCTGCACCCAAGGTACAGGGTTCAAGCTTGAGGTATTCTCTAACCACCACCATCAGGTATCTCTAGCCACCAGTATAACACACACACACACACACACACACACACACACACACACACACACACACACAATTCATCCTGACTCTTCTGTAATCCACAGCTTTCTTGTACCTAAGTCGTCTCCTGTAGCTGCAGTAATCCACACAGCTTTAGTAATATCAATCCACTGCTTTCTCATACCTACAGTAATGATATAATCAATCCACATAGCTTTCTCCTGCAACCCACAGCTTCAGTAATCCTGTGTTCACGCCAGAATGCACACTTCTGGTTTCTCTGCTCTTTCCTGGGAACGTTCCAAGACTGCTGACTCTACAGTCTGATCCCCTTCCAGTGTATGCAGTTAGCACAGCATAGATCTCTGGGGAATCAGCAGTCTGCTTCCTTCTTCCTGAATCTGGACTGGTAAGGCAGCAGTCCAGATTCACTTTGTATGGAGCCTAATGGAGAATTTGTAGGACTGTACCATTGTGGTTCACAGCTGTGGGGGCTGCAGTCCTGCAATCTGATATCCCGAGTCACTACTGTGATTACTTCTTTCTTGTTTTTCACAGTTTGTCTTACTTTCTATCTCTTCCCTCCATCCTTTTCACACATCCTCAATGGCCAAGGCTGCACTGTAATAAGTGTGAAAAAAGTAAATAAATTAGGTCAGGGATCTTGAGACAGCTAGATCCCAGAAGTCACAGAATTCTAGATGCACTGTGAGGTACATCTTACTGCTTTATTCCAACCTTTAAATCCAATGATGGAGTGAACAAAAATTATGAGTAAGAAAATAAATTCAGCCTTATATTTTGTCAGAAAATAAGAAGTGTCCAAAGCATAATGTTCAAATTTGGCAAAACAGTAGTTCCCAATTAATCAAGAAGACAAAATGCTTCAAAGATATATAAATCCAGTCTGGGAGTAGTGCTTTCTGTTTACCCCCTTCCCCTGGTGTCAGAGAGTGGTGAAAGCAAAAGCACAAATGGCCAAAAGTGTACATTACAGGCTTGAAGAGGAAACCAAAGTACTTGGAAACAACACACACAGAGTCAAGAGAACCTGAGGACTCAAAACAGAATGAATTGCAGCCAAACAAAAACAACTATATCACTGAGGTTTGTGAGATGGCAATGTTACTGATTGCTTCACTGTGCCAATGGTCAGTTATTATCATACATATTCTCCCCAGACCACCACAGACAGACAGGCAGACAGATGCATAATTCTGATATTTGACTGTGACAGAAAGTGAAAGGCAAACATGTTACTTCTTGATAAACTGTAGTCCGCACCCCAAACACACTCATCTGCATCTATAGTCAGTCCTGACACATATCAATTACAGCTGTTTTTGACTCTGCACACCTTAACTGCCTGAAAGTGTTACAAATAGCTACAGTAAAGTATTCCAGCTGGCTTTATACAAATGCACACTAGATCTGGAAAGCCAGAATAATGACTGCTTAATCTGAGCAAATGAGAGCAGGTCAGTCCCTTTTATTCAAAAATATCTCCTGTACCCTTTAAGTGATAAATGTATTGATTGTGCACGCCCGAAATGTCTGAATGTGATAAATACATAATGGTCACAGTAGCTTATTGCAAGTTTGTTTCCCACAAACAGTAGCAGCAGTAAAGTATCCCAGCTTGCTTTAACAGGTATACATTAATCCTCAATTAGGCCTGCAAAGTCAGAGTAATGGCTGTTTAACATGAGCAAATAGCAGAGTCAATCACTGTTATTCAAAGTGAGCCCCATACCCAGTAATTATTACAACTTTATTGATTGGCTTCAGCTCATATGTCTGATTGTTATTAAAAAATATTCACAGTAAAGTATTTCAATTTTTTGATACAAACACTAGACACACTAACATTGTCTACCTTTTATCACATAAATGCACATTAATTTAGGAATAATGATGGTTTAACTTGAAAAGATGACAGCAATAGCAATCAATCACTTTCCTCCCAAGAAAGCCTCCTGCCCAGCAACCATAGCCACTTTGTTGACAGTGTACATCTCGAATGTCTGACCCAAATAAAACTTCATGGCTACTCCAGTCTACTTCAACTTTGTTTCAAGCAAGCAGTAGCTACAGGAAAGTATTGCTACACATAAACACACATTAGTCTTCCAAAGGCAGAGCAATTCTCTTTAACAACTGACAGCAGCATTAGTCACTTTTGCCAGCAAACCCTCTGTATCCAGCAATTGAAGCCAAATTCATTGAATGTACATACTTTAGAAGACATCAGATTGTGATAAAGAAAAATAACCACAGTTATGTATTTCAGCTTTGCATCACAAAAACAGCAACCACAATAAAGTATTACAGCTAGCTTCACAGAGATACACTTTAATCATGCACTGCCAGAATAAAGAATGTTTAACTTGTGCAAATGGCAGCAAGTTCAGTCACTTTCATTCACAGAGAGCCCCCCCCCATACTCAGCAATTAAAGCCACATTTGTTAACTGTGTATAACTCGGATATCAAATAGTAATAAAATGATAATAGTAACAACTGGCCACAGTCATTTTTAACCTCCCTGCCTGCATCATGCAAGCATATACACATGTACACACACACACACACACACACACACACACACACACACACACACACATAGCCCATCAATTACAGCAAATTCTAAGACTGTATACATCTCAGTTGTCTGGTTGGGGTCAAATGAATG